>NW_020455532.1:2348646-2538042 GCF_003342845.1 Nothoprocta perdicaria | reverse complement strand
AAAAAAAAAAAAAAAAAAAAAAAAAAAAAAAAAAAAAAAAAAGTTTAAGACCTCGAATTTCAGGTTCAAGACCTCAAAAGGCTCTGTGGACCTGACCTTGGTGGTTTAATATTATAATCATTTTATCGGCTGTTCATTTTTAAGCAGGGAACACACCATAAACGTGAAGTTATCACAGTCTGGCTCTTAGGCGCCGTAGTGTCACTTGGCTCTAAGAGCATGTGTTAAAATAGCATCTGTGGAGGAAGGAGTGCAGAGATCTTCAGAGACCTTGAGTTGTTGCAAATGAGAAAGAAATGATGAAATGGGTGGAGGGGGGGCAGGAAGAGAGGATTAGTCAAATAATGAAAAGAAAGAAATGTGCGGCTATTTATATATGAAAAGGGCTGGCCCGCRGGCTGCCAAAAATGACACAAAACTGAAGCTGGGCTGCCCTTGCGCTTGGTGCCCGCAGCCACCTGCCTCACGGGGCTGCATTGGCTTTGGGTTTTAGTCCGGGGCTACCAAAACTTGAAACGACCTGAGCTTAGTGCAGTCTTCACGGAGATTCCGGAGATCTGCAGGCAAGAGGGAAGTGGGGCCAGCTGCTAACAAAAGAAATATCCACCGGCTTAAAGAGATCAGCATGCAGCTGCTCGAGGCCTCACGCTTTCCAACTGCAGACTCCCTGCAGCAGCCTTGGTTTTCTTCGTGTCTCCCTGATGAGCGGAGCTCGCTGGTGTTGGGGTCCCTGAGTCGGGCTTTACAGCTGCAGGGATGCAGTAAGTKCCCCTGCATCTTTGCAGTGCTTTACATCTATCATTCTGCTCTTTCCTGGTATTGCTTTCCTGGTTTGCTTTCCTGGTATGYGCCCAAAATGCTGCTTTGCTGCTTGGATTTCTTGTCTTCTTCRCCTTGTTCCCAGAACCTCAGCCCCTAAGTTGATTATTCAGAGCTTGGATCTTTTGCTCTTGCAGGATCCCATTAATGTAATCAGGAGTAGCGGAAATGATTTGCAAATATAACTGCTTAGCAGAACTGTCTGCTTGTTGCTGGTCTGTTGGATCAGTGAAACGCTGAGTGATTTCAGGAGAAAGGTTCCCCCTTCTAATTTTAGGGTTAGTAAAATGAGGTAGAGGTTTTAAAGTAACACAAAGGAATTTAGCCACGTGTAGGGTTTTTGATGTTGGCTGCTATGCGGTTCCTTGGAGTTCTGATTTTGAGTTTGGTGTTCTGAAACGTGTTGGGCTTTCCCACGGCATTTAAAGAATATGTTATTGTGTAAGGAGGGTTGGTCTTTGTGCACAGAAGAGCAAAATTTGGGAACAACACTGTCATGCAACATGACGTCTGTATGACCCAGGGGATTTTCCTGCTGGACTTCCAGCTTATCAGGAGATTCCTGAACTATCACAGTTCTCCGTGGCTGTGARCTCCTTCCACACAGGAGCTGCACTGTCCTGTAACCATTTTCCTTCATATTTGCAAAACTTTCTTTTTTTTTTCTTTTTTTTTTTTTGCAAAGACTGCCTGGTGACATCATTGGTTAATAGCAAACCCAGGCCTTTGAGTGGGGCTGAACTTGCAAATTCAGAACAAAGACATACTGCAAATTCAGAACAAAGAGATACTGCAAATATTTTCTGGGAAAAGAAAAAAAGAAAAAGAAAAAAGTCCTGACATTTTGGTATTTTGGTCAAGGACTTCTTTTGGTTCAAATCCCCCACAAAAAAGATATGACCTACGTCCTGCTTTGGTAGTTGGGATAAGGAATGTGTAGACTCGTAGCTAGGGAGAGCCCCTAACTTTAATATTTTGTATCAGACTCCTGGTTAGTACAGCCTAGAGCAAGAGATGAGGAAGTGAAGTGTTTAATATTAATGCATTGCATTATTCCAAGCTTAAATCACTGTTGAGGCAGAAGTACCCCTAAATCTTTCCTCTGGTTTACTATATTGCAGGTGTCAAAAATAATGTCATCCCACTTCTCGACTGCAAATGAGCTTAGGAGCCAGGGGAGTGTGTTAATGGCTCAAAACCTTCTGTTTATTCTTATTCCTCTTATTTGCCGTTCAGCAAAATGGCAGATATTACCATCAGCCTTTGAAATTCCTTTCGCAGAACACATATGTTAGACCCACTTCTCTCGTGACGTTGCACTGCCTTGTGCATAGTTACAGCGAAAATCAAATTGATTCCTATTTTTTAATGTATAGGGCTGTAAGGCTGCACTGCCTTTTTGTCGGGAGTTGCATTGCTGAGGACTGGTGCTTTCGGCCCATGATGGAGCTGATCTAAGACCACTTAGACACAACTAAAGACAGAGTAGATGATACAGAGCTTTGTGCTAGCATAAGGATCCCGGCTTCCAGGGGCTCCTTGTCAGGGTTTTCAAAGCAGCTTTAAGGTCTTTTTGGTATTGCTGGAGCGGATTCAGTCTTCCTGAGGACTTAGTCCCTTCAAGCCAGATGTGGGTCTAGCTTATAGCAGTATCAACAACATAACAGTGACCAGAATTTGCTCTCAGTTACCCTCATCCAAGCTGGTAACAAAAACCATTTTTTTTGTCCTTGTGCTCATTTCTTGCAGGGGTAGTGAGGTGCAGGCAGGTCYTTAGGAACTATTATTAAAAATCCCCTAAATCACAAAGGAAAACACACTATATTGCTGCATGGAAGCAGGATTCCCTGGAAGGCAATTTTCAGATTTCCAGGTAAATCTGTCCTCCAACAGCTGCTCTCTAATGCTGCAATTTCTGATGCGTGAGAAAGCAGAGGGTACAAAGCAGAAGCCTTTGCCCAGTGCGCATGGACAGCAACCCCCTCCGAATTCCAGCAGATGTTTCGCGTTGGCAATGGAAACATTATATGCATGTTTATTCCTTTATCTCAGGGAAAAAAAAAACCATTTGGCGACAATTTGCTCCCTGGCAGTAAGAGTGAATTACTGATTGGATTGAGCCTCTTAGAATGAGAAAAGTGGCATCCTGCATGCAATGTGTTTGCAAAGCAAGTGCTTCTTGCACTTRGAGGATGCACATCTGTGCACGTGCCTTCCTCTCCCCTTGCCTACACTCATTTGCACGTGGGTCTGTGCTTGCATGGAACTGCTGTTTTATATGGAGCTGTTTTTCTTCCAGAAGCCTCTTAATGCTCAATTGCATTGCTCCAAGTATTATTTTTTCCCCCAGCGTGTCTAAAGGATGTCAAAGCTTGAGTTCCTGGCCCTGATCTCCTCCTTGCTGTAGCTGTAGCTTCTGGTTGTAGTACTGAATTGGGATTTTGAGTTCGAGAAGGAAAAGTTATTCCTTTGAAAGGAGTCATCATATCTCCTCCATTACGCAATAGGGAAGGGAAGTGTCCCCTCTATGGAAATCCGGAATTTGTCACGACCTAAAAATGTTGYAAGATCAAATACAAATTAACCCAAAGCTGACATGGTATTTATTTTTTGAGGAAGAAATACGCTCAAAATGCAAATTATAGGTTTTGTTCAGCTCATCTTTGGGAAAGGAATAAGGAGTGCTTGATGTCAGGAAACTTGGGAACTGCAAACACCGAGCGAGAAGCCCTATGGCCACACCACCCAGTGCTCTGACCTCAGGCAAACTCACTTGTGCCACGTCAGATTGTGCTGAAGGGTTAAATTGCACCATCTGGCTTTGTGCTAGATCAAATATTGTTCGTGTTGTGGTAGCCAACGTAAGGCCAGAATAAACTCGGAACAATGTGCTTGGCTAATCCAAGAGCAATATGATTATGTGCCCGTTCCTGCGGCAGATCTTGGCTGCGCTGGTGAGTGATTTATTAACCCAAAGTAGTGATTGCAACTTAGGAGCCTTAATAACCTGGAGGTGATGATCCCTTTGCAATGGGCAACAGCGAGACAATAGAGATGACTAACTCTGATTAGACACGTAACTTTTAAACACCTAATTAAGAGATAAAAATCCATCTCTTAAAGCAGAATGACATCCTAGGGCTTCATCTGGGGCATAGAAATCAGGGCTACTTAACTTTACACTTGAAATGCTACTCTGAGCTTACCTGGAGCTTGCTCTCTTTTGCAAAATGGACCATTGGAAGGTGTGACCTCCTCTAAGTGCTGCCTGGGTGGCTGTGCTGGACAGGAACCTCAACATTAATACCTATGTGGATTAGTGAACATCGCTGCATGTTAAGCAAGATGCAAACTGAGTGGTGTGCACCAGTGGACTTGTGCTTTGGGAGGTGTTTGGGGAAGCTGGTACTTGCTGGTCTGGAAAAAAAGAGGGGAGAGGGGGGCTCTGTAGGAAGTAGGCTTCCCTGCTCCGGATCCTCGCTTTATTTATTGCCTCTCTGTGGGGTTTTCACCCACTGCTCATCTCGCACACTTCAGGTACTCATAGTGTCACTTGGGGTGACTGTTGGGTGGAAAACCTGATAATCAGAAAGATTCTTTCTCCATGACACACATTGCTCTTATAATTGCTCATCTGTGTCATCCAGTGTAAGACAGGAATACGCAGGCCTAGAGCTCTTCAGCTTTGGGTTGAACTGGAAAACTTGTCTTTAACTTGAGACTCTTTAGAACATCCTCTCAGTCTGTCTCCCATTGGAAGACCAGTGTGGCCCCATGGTACTTGGTTTTCTCCAGAAAATCTRAAATGAAACGGGTAGGAAGGTGGTCCGTTTCATAAAGAAGGGAAGCAGCAATTTGGGTGCTGGCATCCAAAAGATTGCACCCATATCATGTAAAAGAGACAACCTAGAGGATGCATCCCATACCAAATCTTCTTACCCTCATCAGAAATGGATACTGTCCATGATTTTGTCCTGGTTTCTTCTCATGCTGCAGCAGAAAATGAGGATTAAAGGATTGCTTTCTCCCACATTTGCCCTACTTATAGCTTGAAAAGAAAGGGAGATAAGACCCCGTGAAAGAAAGGTTCTTCACCAGTCAGGGTTCATGTGAAACTCATTTGTGGCAGTTCTTCATTGACAGTCCTCAGTAGTAAACACATATGGAGTATAAAAAACAAGCAAGCAAATATGGAAATGTTTGAATTTCACCAGAYCGTTTTGTGTTTTTTGGATGGGTGACAGTGGAAAGAGGGGCGCAGGTCTGAGCTAGTGTATAAATAGTTCCAGCTCCAAGCGTGATCACGTTTCTGCTTTTGATAACCCACAATCAAGCCAAAAATGGATTCCCGATACTGTGCGAGTGGATTGCAGCCCAGCGTAATACACGAATTGATCATTCACTGGAGGAAAGAGAGCCGGATGAAAAGCCTGTTATTCAGCAGCAGTGTAATAAAAAAGCTTGTGATAAGCATTTGGGAGACTTGACTACACCAGAAATGACTATTGCCTTCTGTTGATCAGGAGGATGCAACAATTCTATMTAATCTTAATACACTGTGTACAACAGAATGGCCTGTGTTACTAGTGCCAGATCCATCTGTTTGTGAGATGATTTCTGCAAAGTTTCATGGTTTCATTTCCTTGGGTTTGCCCTTTTCAGCTTTGTTTCACGCTGATCACACCAGGAGAATGAAATAGAATCAGGTTCCCATAAACCATAGTAGATGTCAGCATTACCTTATTTTATTGATAACATACCCAGTGTCTTTGTATTGTGCAGCACAGGATGGTGTTCTGCTTTGCTTTCTTATTGCTCTGGACCTTGGAAGCTGTAGTGATATTTCGTGTTACGCTCATTTCGGTAATTTCTGTATTATATAGGATGTGCCCAAATCTACATCTGCATAGAAACAATGTGATTGAGTCTTGGGAAGAGGATATTTCCTCTTCCAAAGATATGTCCTCTTCCAAAGAGGGAGAGTCCTTCCCAAGGTGCTTTGAACAACTTACTACATATATTTAAAGTAGTAATAGTCTCAACGGCTTGAAGAGAGAAAAGGACTGGCTAGCATGAGCTGCTGTATACTACATGCAATAGGATTTTACATGGTTAGGTTTACATGTAGGACACCAGCCTTTCCTTTTTCGTATGGTAAAGATCCCTCCTCTCCAGCAAGAGGACTTATCTSTATCCCATGCAGCCCAGGTAGCCGGTGTTGCTGAACTGCAGCAATCCTGGGTCTGCTCTATTGCAGGACTGGCCATTCAGGGCCTGATTTAAAACACTACAACTTATGTAAAACCTTTCTTTTTAGAAAGGTTTGGAAGAAGATTAAAATTCAGTGTGCTTTTGCTAGTACAGCTGTCCAATTGTGCTCCCATTTGTAGCAAATAACCCACAAAAGGTCTGTTCTATGGACAGGAAAAGCCTTCAGGTGTGCAAGAGGGAAAAAAGGTTTTTTTCACTAGTGCTTGCATGAAAACATTTCCATTGATCAAATTTATGGGAAGAAAAAGACATTAAAGCAAGGGTAGCATTAGAGGGAAGGGAGTTAGGTACTGAACTATAAAAGACCCTTTTGTATGGATAATCTTTACTATAGCAGAGTATAGTCACCCAGTTAAATCCACCTTGTGCATTGGTACTGCAAGTGTTTTAAAGATGGGCTAAGGCAGCTGCAGCCGATTGCATTTGCACAGATAAGCTGGAACAAATAAGTAAGCTCAGAAAATCTGGAGAGATTTATCTTCAAAGAATTTTCCGGCAGCTAATTGAAAATTATCCAAGCCACCTTCCTGATTTCTTGCCTGTTATTGCATTAATTTGCTAGTGAGAGCTAAGTGCTTGGAAAACATACAAAGGATTTTGTGAGTGCTAAGCTTTCCTATCTGCAATTTATTTAATTATAAATGTGGCCTTGTCCATGTGATGCCTTAAAACCAGCTTCTACTGCTCTGTTGGATGGTACAGACTCCCGTGGGAGTGATCATGTGAAAACACGTCCAAACATGAGGATTGGGCCAGGATACTGCTCTTTTCTTCCATTTCTAGAAGCCTTCTCACCTGCAGAAGGTGGAGGATGGATTTGGAGGGGGTTGTTCCCGAGCTATTCTTTGGAAATGCTCCTCATCAGCCTTCACACCTCTGCAGACCAAGGACAGGCTGCATAAAGAGGGCAGTTGTTGCGGAGGGTTTCCCTGCCAGGGAAATGGTTTACAGTGTTGCATGAAGCAGAGAACAGCCTGATTTACTCCTTTATCTCCCTTTTAGCTCCATCGGCACCACGAGGAGCAGCCCTGTTTGCAGAGCCCTGGTGGGGATTTGGCCCGCTTGTGGGAGGCTTTCCCATCGCTAAGCCAGGGAGCRGATTGCACTTTATCCATATGGTGCCTATCATCTGCGCCAGGGGTAATGCAGATAATCCTCATAACCCGAGTTACCCAAGAAAATTGAATCAATATGTGTCACTAGGGAAAGGGAAGCACCAGCCCAGATGAATTYGTCCCTTTTGGGAGCAACAGATGAGCCTGAAACTCAGACCTGCGCTTTTCCCACAGCCAGAAATATTCCCATATTCCCATTTAGCAAGGTCAGGATGGCTCCTGTGCCAGGGGGAGAGTGAGTGAGACAGCCCTGGGCTCCCTGCACTGTCCCCAAGAACTTGGTTCCACATCCTCAGATCTAGCTGGGAAAAGTGGGATTTAAATGTGGGAGCGTAACTCGGTGCACTTCAGCAAACGGGGTTATTTTACATGTCAGTTATGAGCTAATTCGTAGCATTGATCTAATCACAGTCCCCAGCAGAGACACAAAATGCTTTTAATTGGTCCTGCAACTTTCAAAGTGATCGTCTGATGGAAAGCTTGTAAGTTTTACTATTGATTTAATGTTTAATATTAGGGGGGTTGAATCTTTACATGTTTCATGATGAAATACAAATCAAATGCTTTCGTTGCCTGGCTGCTTTCCTCGTGTTGACTTTGTAATGTTGATAGTCTGGAACCAGCTGTACATCTTTAAAAATTCAGATAAAATCATACTGTAAAATGAATAAATCTGTAGCTGGAAGATAATAGCATCGGGGATGGTTCAAAATAAGCAAGAAATCACCAGCTGAGTCAGTAAAAATAGACATAAATGATAAGCAATAAATGTATGACTGAGATGAATAAGAATGATTTGCATTAAGGACTTTTTTTTTCCCTCGAGATTATGTTTTGTCCTCTAAAGTGGCATATGGCTCACGTGAAAACTAATATTCTTAGTGAGTGTCAGTTACAGTTCAGAAATGCTCTGCGAGATAAAAAGCAGCTTGGTGGGCATTAATGTGTAGCAAACTGGCTTCCTTTGTGGAAAACAGGGATACAAATTGTTAGCGCCGGWGAAGGAATTCACACATTCTTGGGAATGTGTTTTCCCTGTATTTGTCTCACGGGATTGGAAGGAGAGAACGATGCAGGCGCTGRGATCTGGATGCACAGATTCCTGCTGCTTCAAGGTAGAGAAAACTTTAACAAATGCACCCATCTGATTTGAGAGGGTACAGCACTCTTATTTACTGCTTCCAATATTGCATCCAAAGCTAAGAAGATAGATTTAGAGCTGTAAGAGTCATAAAGACATTGGAGGGAAGGAAAGAGTTCAAAATTATAGCCCTTCATCTAAGGCTTTATATTTTTTACGACAGCACATTACAAAAGTCTGGCTCTGCAGCTAAATTTCAAAGCTTGCACTTAGCTTCTGCATTTACACATGTTAACAGTAGCCTGGAGATTTTTGTACTGGCAGCATCCAAAGAAAATAGCTTTTAACACAGTAAAARTTTCTTAGGAACTATAAATGTGCTTCTGGGTTATCCTAAGCGGAGGACTGCCAGCAAAATTACAAGTTATTCAGACTGTGGATCTGCAAAGTAAAAAATACCCCTTTAAAGTTGTGTGCTTGCATATTTGGTATATCCTCTGCCCTTCCTAGGTGGAAATAGGACCTCAATGGTACTCTAGGCATCTAATGCTGCCCAGGTACCTGCTTTAGTGGCAAGAACCACCAGCACCAAAAGAAATGGGCACTACTGCTCCATGATTCATGATCAACACACTTTTCCAGCAGCGCACGGGCATATTAACTTCTTTGCTAAAGGCTGCAAATTTCCAAATTACAGTGGTCAAAACATGGCCTGTTTTTTGGGGAAAACAAACGACCATTTTCCCCACTCTCCATTTGGGAGGCTGATTGCAATCTAAAGAGAAGCATTTTTTATAGGAACCTCTTGAACAAATATTGGCAGTCCTCACCAGCTCCTAGTGATTACGAAACGCAGGACACTTTGAAGATACTCTGCCATCAATATTTTTCTCTAGCATTTGTTGCATAATTAAGATCATTATTCAAGGGAGAACTTTAATATTTTCAAAAAATATTCTTCACATTTGCATTTAACCAAAAAAATACCATTTTTAGCTGGCAATGGTGGGATGCTGAGCTACTAAGACAGCACGAGGACCCGTTGCAAGAAGGCAATGCTCGATCCGTAATCAGTTTAGAGTCAGGTGCCTGTGCCCTCTGGCTTGCTCTCCAATGGCACGTACAGTCTAATTAGTTATAGGAAGGATTCTAGTGAAGAGTTGTAAACAGATCTAGTGGCCTGAAAGAAAATCAATCTGACCGTGGAAAGTTTGGGGGATAATTATAAGCTGCTATTAGCATAATATCAAGGAGAGACCAAAGGACTTTTAGCAGTAGGAAACTTTTTGCTTTCTGCAGAGTTTGCACGGGAGAAAGGAGAGGTTAAAAAGGCTGTACTTGGCCAAGCAAGGGTCAGTGTCAAAGCAGAATCGCTTTGAACTAAAATGAACCTAAAAAAAGGATAATGGGCTCCAATTGGTAGTGAGAATGCTTTTAATGGATTTTTTTTCTATGTTTTTTTTTTTATGCTTATGGGTTCTTTTTACTGTGATTAAAGGTACCCCAGTAACTGAGGTACCAAAACACTCATCAGGAAGTGGAAAAGYATGGTTGAAGTGTTGCTGTATTTAAGGAAAAGTACCCTACAAAAGGAGAAACTTGAGAGGCTTTGGTGCAGTTTCCTATGAAATCAAAGCTCTGCCAAGCAGATGTTTCTATTTAAAAACCTGTTTGCACTGAAAGTCTGGGATTAACGTCATCTAATTTTAGGCATCTTGAGGTGTGCAGYCTCATTTAGACATCCAGCCTCCCCCTGGAGCTGACAAAGCCAGACAAGCACACGGTTCCTTCCAGATGTACCCATCTCTCCTCCCAGGCTTGGGTGAACTCAAGACTATGTAAACCASACCCCGTGGATGTGTCCACGGGTCTTTCCAAGGACAGCAGTGCTTCCTTTTGGCCTTGGTCATGGTGCTTCCCGTGTCGGTTTGATTAATGGTGTCTTCCCTTYTCTTTGCAGCATGAAATGTTCCTGGTTCAGGTGTCTGCCGTCTTCCTGCTGACCTAAGACCAAAGACTGCAGCTTCCTGGCCGCTGCATCCCAGCAAGCAATCCCGAGCAATCCTAAGCAATCCCGAGGAATCCCTTGAGCCCGGCAGAACCCAGAAGGCCGCTTGGCTCTGGTTCCCAATCCATGGAAATGCCGCACAGTCTAACCAGCGAGAACGGCTTCCCTTTTGCCCAGACGCTCGTGTTCCCGGGCCCGCCTGCACCRCTTGAGAACGGCTTGGGCTTCGACACGCCGAGCCCCACGGAGGCCCGGGACACGCCGCTCGGCAATGGCACCGTGTACTCYGTCGCCAGCAGCCCGTCGGACTCGTGCGTGAAGCCCCTGTGCCATGGCTGCCCAGAGGATCGCACGGCCTACAGCGAAGGGGTCAAGTACGTGTCCGCCGAGGAGGAGGAGGAACTGGCGTGCGGCTGGGGAGCCTTCACGCCCGGCTGCCTGCAGCTCTTCAACACGCCCAAGGGCATCCTCCTCTTCCTCTGCATGGCCTCCTTCCTGCAAGGCATGACGGTGAACGGCTTCATCAACACGGTGGTCACGTCCATCGAGCGGCGCTTCGACCTCCGCAGCTACCAGAGCGGGCTCATCGCCAGCTCCTACGACATCGCGGCCTGCGCCTGCCTCACCTTCGTCAGCTACTTCGGCGGCAACGGCCACAAGCCGCGCTGGCTGGGCTGGGGCGTGCTGGTCATGGGCTTGGGCTCGCTCCTCTTCGCCTTGCCCCACTTCACCACGGGCCRCTACGCGGCGCGGTTCTCCGAGGACATGGGCGCCTGCGCCGCCAACCGCAGCCAGGCCTGCGCCCAGGCCGCCTCCGGCCTCGCCGGCTACCGCTTCGTCTTCATGCTGGGCCAGTTCCTCCATGGCGTCGGCGCCACCCCGCTCTACACGCTCGGCGTCACCTACCTCGACGAAAATGTCAAGACTAACTACTCCCCTGTGTACATTGGTGAGCAGAGGGACTGCCAGACCATCAGTGTTGGCACCCAATAGCACGTAGAGGGATTTCACAGGAGATACTCAAATCTTTCATTCTAAATAACAGACAGGATGAAAATCAGTGAGAAGCAGCAGCTGCTCCGTTTTGATTTTTTTTCCCCCCACTTTCCAGTTATTTACAGGCAGGAATGATTTTAATGAGTGCTGAAGCCTCCCTGCTGAATCCGCCCTGCAGAGCTGGAGGGGCCTCCGCTGCAGCGCAGGTGTCGGCAGGGCAGAGCCCTCAAGCAGGAGCAGATCTGAGCATGATAATCACTACTCTGTCCTGCAGGAGGGTCAGGACAGCCTGGTGGCCCGGGCTTGTTGTCCTGGTCGTGCCACAGGATACCTCTGGAGTGTAAAGGATAGTGAAGCTTTCCTCAAAAATAACCTTTTGTTCCTTCTCCAGTTCTGCATTRCTGACCATTTAACAATTGCCATGTATTTTTAGCACACTTAGATAAAGTAGTCAATGATCTTTCAGTCTTTGACTGGCAAATTAGTTAATGGTGATGAACCAAAATGCATCTCAATGCTGCACCATGTTGTGTGGCTGCTGCTTGATGCTCTTGGCGGTGAGAGAGCACCGCTGCTTGGCACGCCAAGCTGTGGGCTTGCTGTGTGGGGAAACACAGCAAATAGCAAAATACTAACTGCACAACCATGTTTTCCCTCTGAATGCGTTTTTCAAATGGGCAAAATGAACCCAAAACTCACCGGAGCTTTAGGAGACTGCAGTAGGCTCCTCTCCCTCTGCCACAGCAGCTTGCAGAGCAGGAGAGTGGAGTGTGCTCTGCATCTTCCAGCTTGATGCTGTTTGAAGCCTTGGGCTGTCCCAAAAGTTGCTCTTCCCCACTGTAATTTCTGCCCTGAGGTCACAGGCGTCCCCACTCTGTGTCCRCTGCAATGCCACCATTCCTCTAACCATGGAATGATAGAATCATTCTGGTTGGAAAAGACCTTCAAGATCATCGAGTCCAACTAATGTGGCCTCCTTTCCCTTCCAGCTGTCTTCTACACTGCTGCAATCCTTGGGCCTGCAGCGGGTTATCTGGTAGGAGGAATGTTTCTAAATATTTATACTGAAATTGGCAGAGAGTAAGTCGCTAAAACACCATCTTGTTCCTTTTCCTTTATGCTATACGTTTCCTTTGGGGTCCAGAAATCTGGAGGATTGCGAGGCGGGCGCGTGCCCGGCGCGCTCGGGGCGGGGGGAAGCTCGCATGCTGTCACCGGAGGAAAATTGCTCACCCACCTGTCAGCCTAAATCCATCCTTACGCTGCCCTGCTTGCTCTAATTGGGCTGCGAGCAGCAGGTGCATTTTCTGAATGAGTTCCCTAATTTGGCACTGCTGCCAACTGTGCTGCTCTTCCTCCTGGAGATCCGGATCCAACCTCTTCCCTCTCCGGAGGATTTTCCAGTTTATTGGTTTCTCCTGTTATCTTGGARTCCCTTTGGTGAGCAAATGGCTTCAAGACTCCCTTTGGGTCCCCAAGGGCTTCATGTGGGTGAGGAAACGAGTGATTCCCCAGCTTTCTCCCAAAGGGTGGGTCCAGGATTAAACAATGATTGCAGCAACCCCCAAAGGACAAATGAAATCTGAGGAGGTGCATGTGCAAACTAGAGATTAAGGGAGGGTTAACTAATGTGGTTTCCTGAGCAGTCAGTCATTAAACTTTGGCAAAATAGACCTTGCTGGTGTTTGCAGACAGTGCTGGTTGGGGTGTTGGCCAAGATTTGGGGAAATTTGGGCTTCTGCTAGGGAATTTTATCTGAACGAGGAGAGKTGAGCTCTCCTGCTTTTCAAACCRCTGCCTTTCCCCGTTGTGTCCTTTTCTTGTGTTTCTTACAGGATCGACATCACCCCAGACAACACGCACTGGGTGGGGGCCTGGTGGATCGGCTTCCTTGGCGCGGGAGCGGCCTCCCTCCTCATCTCCATCCCCATCCTGGGCTACCCTCACCGCCTCCCTGGTATGCATACCGCCAAGCACGGGGCGCAAGGGACAAGGGATGGGTTTGGGCTCACACCTGCACTTTTGGCTGTTTCGGGCKGCCGTGCATGAGCAGCGTCAGCTGCCGGCTGCTTCTAGGCAGTTGAACGTGACGAGGCTGTAAATGAGACCGTGCAAATTAGCTCCTTCACGCTGGCGTGGGAAGAGGGATCTGTCACTAGAACTTGATTACCCCGGGGCACAGCAGGAAGTCCCCGCTTGCTTGAGATTTGCCTTCTGGCAGTGTCCCCATGCCCTGACGCTCAGGCTCACGTGCCATATGTGCCTGTGCAGGGAAGGAGGAGCAGCAGGAGTCATTTTCCCTGCGGGCTCTGCCCTGCACRTGCATCTTTGGTCTCGCATCTGCCACTGTGAAGCCTCCCCTCCCTTTGCCCTCTCTGCTTTGCCCCTGGTTGTGGCTGCTGCCCGTTTGCACAAGTCGCTGGTGTGCAGCCCTCCGGCCTCGCTGCCTCCATCTGTCTCTTTGGTGATGCCCCCAGGCCATGCCCAACGTGGGTATTGGGCGCAGGTCAAAGTGGGGCAAGTGCAAGGCAAAGAAAGAGGTTCTGGTGTTTTAAAGTGTAATTCATACACTCATTTCCCACTTGGTTTTGCAGCTATCCAATTTCCCACTCTTGTCCCACCTCTAAGAGAGATTGCAGAGGGAAKGGAGGTTTCTTGGAGACCAGGCTGGAGTGCAGGACAGAGGCTCTAGGGGTATCCAGTGCCACAGATCTGGGCACTGCCTGCTGGTTCCTGGGAAGGAGAGGGAATGCAGGCATAGAAATGCCCGGAGAAAAACATTGATTGGAAAAAAACAGTCCCTCTCCRACAAGGAAACACTGCTGAGCAGCAGTGCAGCTGAGTCAGCCTGGCTGGCAGAGGATGCTGCTGCCTCTTCCCCTGTGAATCCCGCACGTGCGCAGCATCCGCAGCCCGGGTCTCACGTGCTCTCCCTGCTTTCCTGCCTCTGCCTTTCAGGATCCCAGCGCTACATCGTTATGAGGGTGTCGGAGGCCCATCAGCTGAAGGACGGGAGCCACAAAAAAGCATCAGATCCTGACTTTGGCAAAACGGTTAAAGATCTGCCTCGGTGAGAACCCTCCCGCGCGTGAGGTCAGGGGACTCTGCCCATAAGCAAGAGGAATGAGCCCAAATTCAGCTTGCTTTCTACAATGCAGGTTAAAATATTTTGCCCGACTGCAAATAGAGCAATGACACTTTCCCACGGAGGAGTTTGCCTGATCCCATCAGCTGTCAGAGACTTTCAACTCATGCTGAGTAAATGGCAGTCACCTCCCCACTGCTCGAAACGGAGCAAAGTGGCTTCCATGCAAATCCTTGYGGGAGATTGCGAGGGAGGCACGGGAGCAAAAGCAGCCTCGCCCAGCACTTCAGAAGCCCATTCCTCACATGAAGAAGAATCACTTACAGTCACATACAATGCATTAAGTTTTATAGAGAGTGGCTTAGTGCCAATCTTTAAGTGGCAGATATTGTCACTTAATTCTCCCTCCTTTTTATTTTTTCCTATCTGCTCATGTCTGGCCTCACCTGGCACAGTTGGGTGTTGTCCAATGTCTCCTCTGTCTTCTCTGAACTTTTTTTTCTTTCCTCTTACCTTTGTCTTGTCTTAGAACTCTATTTTGTCCTCTTAAATAGAAAAGAGAAGGGGGAAAAAAGATGAAAATGGTCTTCATTTTAAATTCAGGAAGTGAGAGATGYTTCATTTTATTTTTCAGTTCCCTTACTGTTTTATTCTTGGCATCCTTTTTGCTTTTCCATCTTCCARGCACCTTTTATGATTTATTTTTTCTTCCCATCTCTCCTGCAAAGCAATGATACGGCAGGAGCTTCGTCACAGGACTGCTGCYCGCCTTGCAAGCCCGCTCGTGCCAAATTCATTTAGTTCATTGGCTTAAAGGAATCCTAGAGCACTGGGCAAGAGCTAGCAAGGAACCAAACCAAAATGCAGTCAAGGAGCACTTCCTGTGGATGTTTGAAGTGTTTTATGTCTTTATTTTGTTCATTTTGTTTATTTTGGGGGAGTAGTATTTAAATAGAAGACAGGGAGATGCTTCTCTGCTTACAGCCTGGTGTAACTGAACCTGCAAGAGGAGGATACGGAGAGAGACCTTGCGTCACTAGGGTATCATTTCCTTTTGGAAGGCAAATAGGTTGTCACTAAGGGGACTTTGCCTTCCTGTCCCTCTCCCAGGCCTGCTCTGAAGGGACGAGATTGCAGCGCTGTGTGGCAGCTGCACAACGCAAGCATTAAACATTGCCAAATCTGCTGCAGCTGCCAGCAAGTATCTTTGAACTTTAGGTGTGACGTTTGCTTTTGTTCTGGCAAAGGAGGACTGCAACAAGTGCTCGGAAGAGTATTTGTCATCCCCAGGCTGCCTGTATTGTGCCAATGCAACTTCTGTCATAGGAAGGAACAGTCTGAAGTTGAGGGAGATTTCGTAGGCAGTTCACCAGGGACTAAGGCAATTTTATGAAAAATATTACATTGAACAGAATTCAATATTGTTATTAAATGGCATTCTTGACTGGGTGCCATTTTCCAAGGTCACGACTTATTCTCTMCACGGAAATTAAATTCAAAACCTTCATTTAAATAATGATAAGGCCACAACTAAACCCAACACAAATGGGGCAGCTAAGACGCAGCGTTCTGCACATTGATTCTTGGTGAACACTCCTCACCAAAGGTGCAGAGCCAGCTCATCCTCTGGGAACATCCCAAAGCCTCATCCAGAGCAGCAAGCACCTCAAGGTGGACAATTCCACTTACATCAAGCAAGCAGGTCAGATCAGCCCAGGTCTTAATGTGGTTTCCCTTGTCTTAGAACCTCAGAAATGTTTCCTCTTTTGAAAGGGCAAAGCCAGCAGGCTTCTGTGTTTCCTGGTTTTGATTAGTAAAAGGGAAGTGCCTTGAAGGGATTCTATTCCAATAGTTTGCATTGAGGAAGAGATCTAATAAGGGATCAGATGCTACGTGTTTTCTAACATTACAGACATTGAGAGTCTCGCAGAAAATAAGCAGAAATACTGATGAAATAAAATACTGCTCCAAGCTGTCAGGACTCTCTAAGAGAACAGACACTGCTTAAAGAATTGCTGTATTTACAGCGCTCCCAAATAGCAGCAGTTTACAGGAACGCAGCCCATACAGCTTAAGCTCTGCTCCCAAGAGACTTCAGTCTTAATTCTTGGGCTGAAAGAGCCTTATAAAATTGCATTTTCCCTTTTTTCTGATTCTGTCTGCATACTTTTATTTATTGCTTACTGCACTCTGGCTGCTTACATGAAATATCCCTGGATGTCCAAGCAGAGGGATTCGAGCAAAGTGCACATAGAGCTGTGCTGACGCAGGGCAGGAGGACTTTGTCCTAACTAGATTTATGACGATCATTGCATGAGTACGAGCACCCCATGAACCTGTGTGAGTAAAGACTTGCACGAGCAAACGTTTCTATGCAGCAGGATGTTCTCTTGGCAGTGCTAAACTTCAAAAATCCCATGGGCTGCAAGGATGGATGAAGTCAAGACTTCAGAAGAGTTAGGCAATTTTTGGTCACGGTTAAAATACTGCTGATAACAATGAAAAGATCTTTATTGCCTTTGTTAAGCTTTTATATGCAACAGTTGTATGCACAGCCACACCTAGAGTCTGCAAACAATGTCCTTAATCCTAGTACTAAAAGGAATTCCTGCCTCCAGGTCTAGCCTTTGGCCACCAGCCTCAAGTCACACCTAGAGCCATGAAGTAGCTCCTCCCTTTTCTCTTGAACTATGAAAATTTGTACAATTTATACACCAGCCAAGAGCTGCAGAAAGTATTTTTGCTGGCTAAGATCTCAGGCTTTTTGTTTCCAAGTGAAGCATGATTGAAAAGCTTGGTCCTAGAGAGCTGTTTCGTAAATTAAACTAATCCTAACAGCTAGGCAGCGGCTATCAWAAAGCTCCTGGAAATCAAGGTGTAAGAATGTCTAAGAATGTTTTAACTTCTTTATCCTTCCACGGTGTTGAACTTGCCTGCTTCCCATTAGCAACATCACCCAAATCCCTACAATCCAGCTGTATCTGACGCTGAGCCTCAGCACGTCTSACACGCGGTTTTCCTGCGGTTGTTTTTCTCCCATTTCCTCTAAAAGAGTGAGTGAAGTGGTTCCCACGTCCAAGGCAGTGAGGGGCCCACGGCCTCCCCACCGCTGGCCTCGCTGCACCGCGAGCTGCGCTGCTCCGGGTGCCCAAGAGGGATGGTGGGTTGTGATGCTGGACGAGCTCATGCAAAATTTGGGGCAAGTTACGTGGCAATATGTCCAGCGAGTTGCAAAGCGAGCCTGCAAAGCACTGAAAACCCTCCTAGACCAATATCCGAGAGAGTGGAAGGTAATTGAGACCATCCCGCCTGCCTGAGGGGGTTTGTCTCAGGGATGGAATCGTTTCTGCATCGTCTTTCTGCATATAAATGACACATGGCAATTTTTCAGAAATATCTACGTCTCTATTAAATCCCAGTGGGTCAAAAAGAAAATGCGTTTGTTCAACATGCACATGAAACTTAAAGTATAACTCTGCTTAGGTTGTGGGAGCAAGATTGCTTTCTGTTTTCCAGGGGGATATAAGGTGTCTTAAAGGTTCGTCTTCCATACAGAATGACTTGCTTGGTCTTTCCCACAGGTTGCAAAAAAAAAAATGAGATTAATATAGATTGTTACTCTCAGGGAGGGCATGTATGGGTAACGTGCATGAATGTGAAGTACAGCTTTATTCCTTGGTCCTGGGGACAGACTTGAAATCAAAATGTGTCACAGAGCTTCAGTTACCATTTATTTGTCCTTGCCAGGTCAGTACTGCTGCTCCTGAAGAATCCCACCTTCATCTTCCTCTGCTTAGCGGGAGCCACCGAGGCCACCCTCATTGCAGGCATGTCCACGTTTGGACCCAAGTTCCTCGAGTCTCAGTTTAGCTTAAGTGCCTCTGAAGCTGCCACTTTTTTTGGTAAGGAAACTCTTTCTTTGTGGCCAAAGGGCTGCAAAACCACTGCAGAACAGAGCAGAAAACTGCAGTTAACATATACAGGACCCTCTTGCTGGCATTTGTGAACATGTCTGTGGGTTTTTCTTTTTTCAGGTTATCTTGTGGTGCCGGCCGGAGGGGGAGGCACGTTCCTGGGAGGATTTCTTGTGAATAAATTTAAACTCCGCTGCTCGGGAATCATCAAATTGTGTTTACTTTGCACGGTGTCAAGTCTGCTGGCTATTTTCATCTTCTTCATCCACTGCCCCAACATGCCTATGGCAGGAGTAACGCAGATGTATGAGGGAAGGTAATAATAATCCCGGATGCCTTGTACTGGGTGGAAAATAAGGATAACYGCAAATACACAGTGCTAATATTATTCTTGTGTTATCATGTGGGTGATAGATGATATAATRTCCAGTGTAACTGCATAGTCAGTCTCATAGGCAGGTGCCGAGAGTGAGTCATATTCTCCAAACACTGATGTCCAATAATGCGGTGTTTATGGAACAGGTTCCTTATGTAGTCCAGGAAATATCAGCACCACCAGACCCAATTCCTGTTTCACAGTTAAAAGCAAAGGAAACGCAACCCTTCCCCAACGTTAYGCCTGGCCTGTCCTTTCTAGGATGGCTCTATGTTAGCATCTCCTTTCGCCCACCCTTCTCCTGGGGTTCTACCTTGTTTCTGCCTGGAGGAAAAGTGCCTGCAGGGCTGAGTGCTGCCGTGTTCCCGCAGCGCTTTGCCAGGAGGCCGCCTCAACCTGTCGGCCGCCTGCAACGCCGAGTGCGGCTGCCTGCGCGAGACCTACAGCCCCGTGTGCGGCAGCGACGGCGTCGTGTACTACTCGCCCTGCCACGCGGGATGCAGGGCCTCCAGGAGGCTCGGGAGCGGCAAAAAGGTAGGGTTGGAGGTGCCAYGCTTCGGCGAGGCGTCAGCACGTGCTCTGAGAGCCTGGCCCGCCTGCAAATGCCACCAGGAGCTGAGCATCAGCCAGCGGCAGGGATGGCGTGGGGAGACAGGGTAGACCTGATGGCCCAACTGGGAGGATGGGAGGAGGACCCCAAGGTTGGGTGCTTAAGWGGTGGTGATGACACTCAAAGGCTGCCTGGAAAAGTCCGTTTCCTATTTAACAAGTTCGGTTGAAAGCAGAGGTGTGTCAGGAATGCAGCCTGATTCTGATTCTCTGCACTTTGGTAGCAAAATCAACAGGTTTCTGCTTTCTCTGAAATTTTGTGTTTGCAGCCCAGCTGTGGCCCTCGCAGGGCTCTGCTCACAAACTGACCCTGCACATTCGTTCCCCAGGTCTACAGCGAGTGCAGCTGCGTCGCCGCGAGCCGACGCTCCGGCCCTGGCGAGGCAGAGGCCGGGAAATGCACCTCCTCATGTGCAAAGAGGCCCCTGCTCCTCTTCTTCATGTTYGTCGTGATCCTCTTCACCTTCCTCAGCAGTATTCCCGCTCTGACAGCAACTCTGCGGTAAGTGCCATGGGAAACACCCAAAATCTTGGTCTCCCTTTCATTCTGCTGCCTGTTCAGAGCAGAGGGGCAGGAGTGCAAACTATTGCCATCTAGCTGGGGAGGCAAAAAAGCAGCATTTGCAGCACTGTCCTCTGTGCTCACAGCAAAGCAATTAGCCATGAGGCACCCAGGTATTGCCTGGCTGGCAGTGAAGGATGTGGCATTGCCCAGCACGAGCCCCAGGCTCCAGAGGGGAAGGAGGGCCCATGCTATGAAAGAGGCTATGGGAGCCGAGTGTGATGGTGAAGCAAGGATGGATGGAGGTTCTGGGCAGCCCTGTGGCATTTTCCAATGATCCCTGTTGTTTTTTTCTTGCTTTTCAGTTGTGTCTCCGACAGGCAAAGGTCGTTTGCRCTGGGGATCCAGTGGATCGTCGTCCGAACTCTAGGTAGGGTGCGAGGCGAATTGGCTCACGTAGGTCTGGTTGGTTTGGTGGAGCACATCTGACCCTGTTACTTCTGAAGAAAGATGTGGGTTTGGAAAGGAGGGGGATAAGGCATACGATGTTGAGAGGAGGATCTTCAAAACTCACCTGTAAGCAACTCTGTGCCACCTGCTCTAGGTGTCCCTGCTTGAGCAGGGGGCTTGGACTAGATGATCTCTAGAGGTCCCTTCCAACCTCAATCATTTTATTGTGATCTTTCCTCTTGCTTGCCCACTCATAAAAAGGTAATTCTCTTTGCATGCCATTTGCAAGCTGAAGCTGAACACAGCAAATAGAGCAGTCCCAAGGAGGAGCTCCCGCTGCTCTGGGACAACRTAACAGAAGGTGCATGAATGTGTGGAACCCTTGGCAGGGCTGATGCAGAGATGTCCCCTTCCCTCTCCCTGCAGGTGGCATTCCCGGCCCCATCGCCTTCGGCTCCATGATTGACAAATCGTGCCTGCTTTGGCAGGACCAGTGCGGCGAGCAAGGATCTTGCTACGTTTACCAGAACTCGGCCATGAGCCGCTACACCCTCATTGCTGGACTCGTCTACAAGGTGATGCCACGTCTTTCCTTTGCCTGCAGTGCCTACAGATGCCCACAGTGCTCTGACAGGCTGCGTGTTGCACTGAGAGAGGATTTTGCAGAGCTGTRTTAGGTGGTTCTGCCCACAACACAAATTACACTGTAATTGAGGAAATGTTCTTGCTGAAGGCAAAGCTCCATTTGCTTCTTGCCATCTAATGGTGCTTCGGGCACTATCATTCTCTTTTATTCTCATTATTTCCTAGGCTTACAGTTTTTGTTGCAGCACATGAAAAATCTCCTCTTTTCCTAACAATTACTGGAGTGACTTTTGCTAGAAATGGMATTAAGTACCTGACTGCAATGTGTTAGTGAGAGTGAGAGAGGTCACTGTGGGCAAGCTGTAAATAACCATTCCCCGATCACTGCTAGAAAATACAAGAGCTTAGCTGCAGGTTTCATAGTTATTAGCTCRAAAGCATCATTTTAACTGCTCCCAGACAAGCACTTGGCTCACAGAGTAGGGCTTAGCAGATGCTGTGATAAAGASGCTTTCAAAATCCTTCGAGAAAATAGTTCTGGCCATGTGGGTCCGCACCGCGCTGTGCTCTGGGTGAGTATCCTTGTCCAAACAGCCTCGTAGATTTTCCATGTCTCATTGCTGTAGAGCCCAGTAACTTCTGATTTTTGCCATATCTGGCACTGCTGCCCAGTGTAACCTTCACCCTCATCTCCCTAAAATCCCGCTAGGAAATCTCACCCCAAGAGTGAAATGTGTGCCCTCCGCTCCGCTTGGGATTGCCCGCTGGTGCCCMAAATGCCAGGACTTGCCTTTGCAAGCTGGGAGACCTCTGATTTCCATCCCTGGCACTTGCTTTGCATGACGTGGGGCTGAGCAGGAGCCTCCCCTCGAGCGGGGGACTCGGGGTGCTCGAGGGCACCGTGCGCTCGGGCACCTTTTGGACCCCGCAGCTGCTTTGCTGGGCAGCACCGGCTCAGGACCAGGCCCAGTTTAGGGAGTGAATTCAGTTGCTGGGTGCAGGACTAACAGGTATTTCTGTGGYTGCAGGTGCTGGGAACCACCTTCTTTATAGTCGCCTGTTTACTCTACAAACCACCACCCGCGGAATCCGCTCCGGGAAGCTCGGGCACATCTGAAAAYGGGAACAGTGACCTCCAGGAGAGCAAACCTCCGCTCCAGACCAACGAGGACCAATAGCACCAAGAATGTGCGGTGACTGTCCCCCTCTCAGTCTCAAAAATGCTATGGCAAGACATCACTCAGTTCCTAGGATTTTTAAATTAATATTATCGATTTTTTTTTTTTTTTAGCTCAAGAAGGATAATTTAACTAACCACTGGTGTACTTGCTATTTTCTCAACTGCAGAAGCACATTGAAAGTTGTGCGCTGATGCCATATGTGTAGTTATTTAATTTTATTTAAAAAAGGGCTACTATAGCTTTATTCCATGTCTGTAGCAAGGCAGGATAACGTCCTCCACCAGTGGAAGTTGCACCCGTAACTCCAATGGAGCACAAGTGGCTTAAACCAGAAGAGCGTCTGGTCCCTAATATCTCCACCATAAAGCCAATTGTAGCAAAGGTTGAGTTGGGGCTTCTTAAGCCTGAAAAGAGACCCGCTGTCCTGCAATCTGCATTGCAAAGAGGACAAGTGGCCCTTAAACTACTGTATGCAAAGCAAGTAGCCAGGGTGGTGTCTTCCTTTCCCCCTGAAGCATCATCATGCCCGTGCACTTCCAGCTGGTTGGGCTGTTTAAAGGCAATGCCTTTTGCAATGTGCACTGTGCTGAACCTGCATTTATTTCCCGCTGTTGTTCAAGGGATGCTTTGCTCTGGGGTGCAGGGACACATGAGAAATGGATCTATGCAAAGCTGCTCTTCGTTTGCTCTGTAAAGATGTTTTRCCATATTGTGGAAAAAGCAATGGGTTTATTTTTTTCTTCTGTAGACTGTGAGCTTAAGGGAGAGCTTGCCACAATGACAGACTGTCTGGTGTGGAGTGGGTGCTGGATTGCCACCCGCTGCTTGCTCATACAGTGTCCTCTTAATGGTCTTTGAGCGTGCACTTACAATCTTGGACACATGTCATTTCTAAGGGGTAAAGAAGAGGATTCTGGTGTTTGTCAGGGGTACGTCTGCATTACAGACTCTCCTAAACATCCTCAATCAGGCCAATTTGTTGCTTAGTCTGCCAATATTTGCACAGACCAAACAATCCAGGTACAGCTCCAGGGACAGCCTGGGGCCGACCCCGGGACCCGCGCACTGTAGAACTCACTCCTCGGGGCAGGACGTGCAGTGCGGAGCTGCACAACTGGCACTGACGCTGTGCCAGGTGCTATTTAGATTTACTCTGTAGGTATTTTGTATATTTTGTATATTTATGTTTCCTTCAGCGGGCGCAGGATGGGAAGCTGGTTTCAGTTCGCTGCCAAAGGACTAAATCTGCTCCGAGCTCCGCGTTGGGTCTCTCCCGTTGCCCATGGGGCACATGGTGCCAGGGATATATAAAAAAAAAATGGGATCTCCATCCTCTGAGTGGCTTTAAAAAATAAATACGCAAACTCCTTCTGTCTGCAGATATCCTGCAACCAAAGCCTGGGAGCTGGGTACCTCAGAGGTCCAGTGTTGTTTTGGGCACAAAAGTGCATGGTTTGGTGCACCTGCACCTCCAGGCAGTATCTCTCAGGAGGGGGATAGGCAGGTGGCCATGGAGAACACCAGGAGCTGCTTTTTCCCAGGAGTTAACCCCAGCAGCACACAGAGGCAGGAATCTTTAGAAGGGGAAAATGCATGAATGTATTTTGGGAACATGTTTTATGTATGATGTATTTATGAGGGATAGAAGCTGCATTTTTTTTTAATATATACATATAAATATATATAAAAATGGATATTGCGATGCAATTCTGGTGTTTATAAAGCAAGCTTTATCTGAATGTGTGCTTCTAGAGCAAAGGAAAACCTTGCAGGTCCTGGGGGATTACTGTATCCATGTGGGACTAAAGCATCAGGGGCTTCAGGAAATAGAAAAAAAATGTTCTTATTCCACAAACATGTTATGTAGGTGTACAGATAATTTAAGAAGAAAAACAACCAATTTGAAAGTACRTTTCCCGCTCCTGTATAAAGTATTATATTGCTATAAAAAGCATATAAATATAACTGATATTTCACAGGTACTTTGTGCGTGTCTTTGCTCTCCCTCATTCTCCCCAACCGTGGACACTGCAGACCAGCTGTGACCTGGAGCCGAGGGGYTATTAGGGAAGCAGGATCCAAGGAAAAGGGCCGTAACTTGGCACTTGGCATCCCCTGTTTGCACGGAGCAGCCCGGCTGGAGCCACCGCGCTCCTGCAGACCTGCCCCATGCAAACGAGGCCAAAGTCCTGGGCCGCATGTGATTTGCTTTAGGGCTGGTTCGTTCCCTTGAAAGGCACAAATAAACAACACTCGACATGGAAGGAAACCACTGGGCRGGCAAAACAAATAAGGACAGGCAAGCAAGACCAAGCAGGAAGAACAGACTGCTATTTATTGGGGGAAATCATGAAACAAGGCAATCCATGAGCTATTCTCCCAAAGTTTGTGTAGAAACTTCCTGCAAGTTTTAAAATGAAGGTGAAGGGAAGCTCGGAACAGCTGATTTTGCAGCCTTTGCTTCCCTTTTTCTCCCTTCATGACCCCTCTAAGGTGCCTCTCCCTCCCTCCAGGTCCAGGCTGGCTTGTGCTGCCTGGGCGGTCCCAGGTTTCATCCCTATTTTGCACCCCAAGGCCTCATTTTTTTCCCAGGGATTGAAGTAGGTGTAAATGTGCATAATTCCCTTTTTATACTTGGATTAGTTATACCTGGAATATATTATTATTATACTTGGAGTGGAGAGGGAAATAAACTTGAGGGACACGCTCTAATTGCATCAAAACAGCCGGCGCTGAGCACAGCCTTTTCCGGGATGCTCCCAACCCATCCTGCCCAGACCTGGAGGCCCTGGCAGTGCCGCTAGATGGCAATGGAGACGGCAGCTTGGAAGGAGCAGGACTGTTCGTTTGCTTCATCATCATCGGTGACTTGTCCAGACATCCCTGTGCACGGGCTCTTCCAAGCGAAGTATAAGGAAAGGCCAACGCAGCGGGTTTACACCAGTAAACTTTGCAGTAAACTTGCAAATATATTTTAAAAGATGTGAATAAGATCCAGGATAAGCTTCTTGCACTTAAAAAAGCAAAGAAAACAGAGATATTTCCAGGGAAAATGGACATCATTTGTACACATGAAGTGATGCACCGTGTGAGGGCTSAGGGAGCTGTATTATTTATATGAGGCTTTGACAAATTTGTATTCTAAACCTTCGCTTCCCACAAAGGGTACAGCTAAGGCCACTCCACTCGTCTTCACTAATTACTACYCAGGACTGGAATATTGAAATGCCTCCCAGATGGCACCGTCCCCCTGCYCAGCTTCTCCGGGCTCTGCATCGCACGTGCCAAGCTGGATTATCCCAAAGTTTAGACATTGTGGATTCACTGCTGCAGCTTTCTCATCCCAGCTCATGCATCCCTAAGGGAATGGGTCCTGCAACCCGGGATGGGTCCTGCAACGCCTGGCCGGACCCAGCCTCTTCTGCCCGGGAAAGCAGAGCTCCTGCAACGTAAATATTGCAGCAGTTAAGGAAACACTAACGCAGCAGTAACTATAGAAACTGTAGCTCTTCACGCCAGGCATATGGGCTGCACTGGGTCTAGCAGAAAAATGTGGTTTCTCGGTGCTACCGGTCTCAGCAAGGTGGATGATTCACCTCCAAACCCGCTACCCGAGCACACATGCATATCTGGGGTTTTCTCGGCAAAAATAAGCAAAGGGGCCAAGCTGGAGCTGCTGAGGAGGGTAGACAGGAGCTGTCATCAAAGATGTGCAGCCACCGAGCTCTTGTGCTCACCCTCTTGTGAGCTGTGCATGCGATGCACTAAATGCAGCAGTAAGAGCACCCATGCAAATTGTCTGCATTTGTCATTGCAAACTGCTGCAAAACTTCCAGGAAAAGAGTTTTGGTCACTGTTAAGATTGCCTTTTTTTAACATCAATCTGTACTGTATTTCTACTTGGCAAGCCTTAACTCCTACATGCRTTTAACTCATCTAATTAGACGAAAGAAAAACCCTCATTAGGGCACAGTGTGTCTAATTGATTAGCATTCCCCTGGAATGCAGGTTTCTCTCACTAGCGAATGCCTCTCTGCAAGGTGCATCTTACGTGTGGCTTTACAAAATGCTCAGTGCTTTGTTTGAAAATTGGTGGTGAGGGGAAAGGTAGGAGACGGAAGAAAAGCCCTGAGCACAAAGTTGTGCAAGAGTCTTGGGATGTGGTGGTTTCCCACCTTTTTTTGCATTGTTAGTACTAAAAGGCAACTAATGATTATTTTGCTATTCCATAATGCTTGCAAAGATTTTGTTATTTTCTCCTATACTGACAGAAAAAAATATTTATTTTTTGAGAGACAAAAAGTGACTTCCAAGAATCATTTGCAGGCCATTATTTTTGTGGAGTTATTTTTGCATCCATTGACTCCAAGCGGGAGCAGCGGGAGAGGCCCTACAGCTCATACATTATGATCTGACTCACTGATAAGTTCCTCAGTGGAGCCGTTTCCCAGCCCACCGTTGCTTTCCTTTCCCATTTATTTATTATTTTGCTTCCATCCTGCCCATTTCCTCTCCAACGCCTGCCCTTCCTGGCATCGCCTGCGCCTTCCAACTCCGTGCAGGACAGAAAACCAAGGGTTTATTGATCAAATAGGGATCCCGCTGCGCCTTATCCCGAGCTTTGCTCTTTATTCCCAGCTCCCTCTTCCAAAACCAGGAAGCCCCCAGGGACTCCACGTCCTCCAGGGCTCCTGCCACCTCCCGCAGCCCCTCTGGGGACATCGCGGGTACCCGAAGCGGATTTCACAGCACRAATATCCACGTCGCCTTCCCTCTGATCCCAGGCTTTTGCGTTGCATAGGACAAGAAGAATAGCTGAGAGCGAAAGATCAAGTTAGGAATTAAAGATACTGGAAATTTAATTACTGGAGAAACCAGCTGAGAGCATGCAAATGCTAAAACAGATTAAACAGGAAGCGTTCATTAGGTATTACCGTATTTGCTTCCTTAATATCCTGTTTATATAGATGAATCTAAACACACTATGTACTTTTAAGGGAGCCAAAAGGACTCCCCACTTCCCCAGGGCCAAGTGTTTTTATTTGGGATTCTTCCTATGGGCATATATGATTAAAACTCCCAAGCAAAGCCTTGCAGAAATGCAAACATATCCTGCAGTTGATCAAAAGTTGTAATTAATGCAGACAATTAATAAGGCATCAGAGATGGACATCTTTTACCAGCCTGTTCATGCCCACCAGCCTGCACAGCTGAGCTCCACAGAAAGCCTCAAACCGCCCCCTTCACTTTCCCATCACTTCATTCTCTCCTAAAAATCGGGATAATGACATTAAATCCCCCATCAACTGGAAAGTTTTCCTTGTCTTTTAGCATGGGAAAGTGAGAGGCACAATTAATTCATATAACCCATGAGGGCCAGTAGCATGTACATGGAAAACAAGATTACTGTTCCATTCCTGCACATCCATACAGCATGAACTAAGTTCCTATGGATGCAACGTCCATCAGCAATTAATCTCCTTTGGTGCATCAACCCTGATGCTGCCAAGTTGTTACTGGGTCTTCAGTAAATGCTCCAAATCCCAGTTTTGCTGCCCAAAGAGCAAATAAGCAATGAATAAAATATTTAGGGGACCCCATAGCTGTAGAGAGCAAAGGAGCTTCCAAAAATCCCACATCTTGTCCTCCTGCAGCAGCTTCGCGTGGCTCTTACCCAGGYGCTCAACACCCAGCAGCTCTGGGCAGCTGCTATATATTGCATTTACATGTTGCTAATTTTGATAATATCCCCTATGCATTTAGAAGGAACATGTGCAGAAAGAAAAGCCCAGTGCATGGGCAAAATCATCAGCCTTGCCCATAATTTCTCCCCACTCGCTTTATCTTTCAGTGAGTGCAATAAATAAATACACCCGTGCATAAATTCTCCAAGTCCAGCTTTTCCCAAAGCAAATTCTCCCCGGAGAGCATATAAGAAACATCATCATTTAATTCTATAAGTGGCAGAAAAAACTACTTGACATTTTTCACTGCGAATATCAAGATTGTTTTCTTGCCATTGCGAGTCCCTGGGGATGTATTCTGCCTGGTTATCTCTGTTCAACACATTTCACGGGGGAGATGTGTTATAGGAGAAGCAAGACTGACAAAAGTAAAAATGCACTTGAATGCACAAGGCAAATTTATTTCTCCTTTGGCAGGCTCCGGCAACTGATATTTAAACAGTTCTTGCYGCATATTGTGGGCACACGGTGCACTTCAGCTGAGAAAATAGCTGCCTCGCAGGCGCTTCCCATTGCCCTCCTCATCACGGCGGCTCACACCTGAAGTCACACAAAGCTGCCTAAATGCATTTCAGTCCGGGGAATTCGKGGAGGCTGTTGAGAGCTGGCTATTCATTTTGTAGTGGAATTAATTGGGTTAATTATCCCTTCCTAGGACTTCATGCACAGTGGCCTGGGACCAGCAGTGCAGAAGCTGCAAACTCGGTGCGTGGTTTTGTGCCATTTCTGGGCAAAGCTGTTGGGTTCTTCCGCCAAGGAAGAGCTAAACTTTGTTATAAGTGTGGGCTGCCTTGAATCAATTTGTCACAGATAACCTTTAAATACACTAAATTCAAAATCTTAATGAATTGTGATCTGGATGTGCTCTCTCCTGGCAAATAACCAGGTGGGTGGGTGGCTCAAGGTGCATTGCAGCACCCAGGGCTATGGGGAGCAGAAATCAGGGCTGGAGTAGGGGGCAGCATTAACTCCAGGACTTCTCATTCAGAGGATGCTCTTAATTAGAAGCTCTTCTCATTAGACATCAATTATTATTTTGACTCAACACTGGAGAGCAAAATTTTAAAAAGCCAGCTATGTGAAACTGCACTTGGGGGGAAAACACTAATGAGCAGACAGAAATTATGGTGCTTTCTTAACGATGAGCATTGCTGCATCTGTGCACGCTCCTGTCACTCTGCATCCCCCGGCAGTGAGGAAGGACGAGCTTGCCCAGCACTTGAATATTTACCTGAAAAGTGCATGGCTTTCCAGAAGATGCCCATAAATGCTGTCACCTGCACTGCAACATAGCAGGAATATTCCCAGAACACCCCCTTTTGCATCCTCCTAGCTAAATCTGGCAGCAGGATTTGACTTGGGTAAAAGACACTGTTTTCCTTGCTTTCCACTTTTCTGCATTGTTTGTGATTCGTGTTTATTAATCTGYTTTCAAAGCTTCTTTGCCTTGCCAATAACATTTTATTTAAGACTCTGTCTTCGGCTGATCCTCGGCGTTGCCTTTCCCTCCCTGCCRCTGCGCACGAGTGAATCAAGAGGGTCCTTTACAGTGCTGTGAATGAGGCTTGTTGCCAAGGGCTGCTGAATTCCCCAGCCTGAGCTTCATGGCTAATTTGTTTAGCAAAACCAGCACGGCTCTCACTCGCATGCCGAAGGTCACCTTTTAATTAAAGTTAGTGAGCACGTGTGAGCGTGGGCAGCCTTGGGCATCGGCCACGGGGAGCACTGGCCTCTGCCTGAGCTCCTGCACCTTCCAGGGTGTGATGGTTTGGGAAATGCAACCAAACCTTTTGAACAGGTTCAAGAAAACCCGTGTATTTTTAATTACCTCTTAGTAATCACTGCAGAGAGTGCTCTATAAGTCTGCTTTGCTCGTTTGTCTTTCTAAAGTGCCCGAATGCCTTAATTACTGACTCGGGGTTAGTGCTGAATATCTGTGTCAAACCACGCTGCGCTTGGGTGATATAAGGCAAAGCAGGGTAGTAAATCCCCCTCTGAGTTTGAAAGGCTAATGCATTAGCATGCTGCCTCCCTGCCCTGCCTAACACCATAATCCGATGGGATTAGGAGATGGCTCAAAAACCAGGAGAGTGGAATTTCTCCCAGGAAAGCTGTAGCTGCCCCGCAGCCCTTGCTGAGGCTCTGTTGAGGCTCGTGCTGCCAGGTGGGAGCAGAGCTAGAGGAGCAGGGACATCTGTCCCAGTTGGTAATGGGACCGGTGGCTGTTGGCATCACTGCTCTGCAGGCAGCAGTCCCGGGCAGGGACMATGATAAAAATTCCTTTATTAAAAAAGGAATAAATCCCAAAGTGCTGTCTCTTCACTTCCAGGGGTAAAAACCCAGACCCATGATCCTAAACTCGTCCTGGCCCTTGGAGAAGAACATGCCTATGGATGAACCATAGAGCTCTGTACATATATTCTTCAAGGAGCTTCACAGTATCCTCAGCATTCCTGGATTAATGAAATCATACCTACAAGGAAAGCTGAGGAAGGCATCACGCACCAAACAGGGAGAGATTTYCAAAGGGCACTTTTCCAGGTGCAGGTGATGGAAATCGGGCACAAGAGAGTCTGTTCATGGACGGACTTTCATTGCAGAAAGGCAACGCGGATGCCCTCAGGGTGGAAGATGCAGCGGAGAACAGACGTGACTCACATCTCACGCGTGCTCATGTTTGGATCCCACACGTTCTGTGTTAGTCATGGCTCCAAGCAAGATCTGAGCAGCAGATTCTGGATGGATTCTGATGCTGTTCACGCCGTACAGATAGCGGCATCACTCCCCTGTCTCTACCTGAGCAAACGAGATGAGAATCCAACCTGTATATTTTGCATACTGGAATATACATGTGCTTATGGAGACTGTCCAACAAACATAGGAAAAGTGATGGAAGAGGATATGATAAAGGCACTGGAGAGGTGCTAGATGATATCATGTCTCCAGGGGCACTTCCAGCACTACTCAAGCAATGACAACACTGGAAGGGCTCTGTGTTTCATTGGCCCTGGGAGGAATTTTGCTCTTAGAAACCTGCAGGACCCAYGTTTCATTAAGGAGTGAAAGGGGTCCTGGTACGGTCACGTCTAAGCTCCTCTTCATGAGCTGCCTTGGAGACTAAGAGGACATTCGTGGGTCTAGCTGGAAGCTGAAAAGTACCAAATCAGGAAGAATAACCCAGAAGGAAGTTAGTTATTATCTGTACTGCTTATGTACACATGCACCAAATAGCCCTTTCTGCAGCAACACGGGGAAAATTGATGTGCACAGCGAAATTAGATTTGATCGTCTGGTTACCAAAGAAATAGAAACTTGCCATGGGATACACAGGTCATTCATCCTTTCATTAGTCTTTTGGCTTTTGTATTAATTCGCCTTTAATAGAGTTTTAAATATTGGTTCCAATGCAGCGCGCTTCCTAAGTAGCATTAATGCGGAATCCAAACCAAACGTTATCTGATTAATTCTTGAYCCAGTTGAGTTTTGTCTGCTTTCTGTGCTTCTACACACATATCGACCATATGTTGTMTCATATGCTGCTTTTTCCTTTGCTGATGCTTTGGTCCCAATGTCGTAATAATCATATGTTGCTCACGAGACTAAGGAAGTTCGGGAGGTAGCGACTCTGCAGTCCCCAGTGTTAAGGGGCAATGAGCATCGTTGTGTCCTCATCTCACTTGTTCTTTCCGTGTCCCCGGCCTCTGGAGACACACTCGGCACTCAGAGCAGCTCCCRGCACTCTCTGTTGTGGCAGTTTTCCTCAGTACTTTAATTCCTATTTCTACTGCAGGCATCAAATCTCCTGTGGATGTCAAGTAGGACGCAGGTAGCTGAGGCCCAGGAGCACCGCTAGCTCCTTTTTGATGCGTTTTGGTGCTTTATGGGCATTGTTAAATCATTTTTTAATGTGCTTAGGTATTTGCTTTGATGAAGGGAAGGCCAGCCTAAGTGCAAGATTAATATTTATCACCGTTTGTTCATGGATTTGATTTTCGGACTTCTTCCCTCTCTGAGGATGACTTATATTTAAGTTCTTGGTGGTAAATATTCACCTTAATTCCTCTCTTCTTGCCTTTTCGCTCTCAAAGCAGTAGCTCTTGCCTGAGCTCTTTCTTTTTTTTCCCCTCCTCTGTTTCCTAGCAAATTGCAGTTATAGGTGAAGTATTTTCTCATTCAAGCCAATTTCTAGAATTACTCAAGCATTTAATTTAAAGGAAGCACGCAATTAGAGCACAGCACTTCAGAAAATTGTAATTCCTATACCATAAAGCTGCCTTGGATGCCCTAAAACAAAACCTGTGAGCTCAAGCACCAAAGGTGCTGTAGGGTTGGCCATCAAATCCGAGCAAATGGCCAGAGGAACAAGCCATTTGAGATCTTTTATCTCGAATAAGTCATCCTTATTTCAATGAAAGAACTTGATTTTCTTCTTTGAAATTTAGGATGGTAGAGAGAAAGGGGCTGTTCTTAAATAAGTAAGGCCTTGGTTTGCACTTTCAGCTTCTCCTGTGCTTGGTCATTCTCCAAGCAGCATGTTAGTGTGTCCAAGGACCCAGCCATGGCCTCCAGCCCACTAGCTTTGGGACTGAGATTTGTCAGGGTATTTGCAGTTTAGCTGTGGCAAGAAGAGCAGAGAGGCAATTCTAAGCAGACAGTGCTTTCTCAGAGATGTATTTTATTTTATTTTATTTTATTTTATTTTATTTTATTTTATTTTATTTTATTTTATTTTATTTCTTGACAACTAGATGGAAATATTTGCCCTCGGCGTTAGAACAGTTTGTGATGTATGAGAAAGTTGAGAAAGGATAATTAGTGTCTGGAGATTCCCTGTTCTTAGTAAACACCTTTCCACTAAATTGACCAAATTTATTTCATGCAAGCTGAGGGTTGATTTTTTTTTAATTCCAGATTTTGCAGTRCCTGCAGTTCTTCCAGCAATTTTGCACAAGACTTTCAGCAGATCCCAGGCATTGAATGCAGCCACCATCAAGGCTCAGCATATCAGAAAAGAGGGGGAAAAAATTCCCTCTCCTGGAACTCTGCCCAATCTACCAGGTTTAAACTAATTTTTAAATTMCAGACCTCTGCAAGGCAGGAAGGGTCAGAAATAGTCCCATTAATGCCCAAAATGCCTGGATCAGACCCCTCCTGAGAGTGGCAAGCACCCTTGTACATTTAGTGGTGTCTGAAGAGTTTCACGGGCATTTTTGATTCATTCCAAAAATGGGTGGAAATCATTGCAAGAAGAGAGCGGAGAACCTGCCCCTTTCTTCCAGGTGTCTGCACTCAGGCCAGGTTGTGATGGAGAGGCAGAGCCACCAGCTGGGACCTTGAGCTTGGACCATCTGTGACCGCTTAGCAAGGGGACCAGGGCTGAGCAGGAATGGGAGGCCACTAAGTGGTGCTGTTGGCACCAGCAGAGATGCTGGGAATAAGGGAAATGGGAAAGTGAATCCAGCCCTTGGAAAATATGATGGCAGCTCTCAGGGGTCTTGGGCTGATTGTGGCCATCACAGTTGTCCCAGGCATGGTGATGGGAAACGTTGCTGTCGCAGGTCCATGTGTCCCAATGCTCTTTCTGGGTTTAGTCTCTCCTTCTTGCCAATCCATGCAGTGATGTGCTTAGATTAAAGGAGTCTCAGGAGGATCCCGTGCTATGAAAACCAGAGGCAATAAATATCACTTGTCAACTATTTTGATTTAAAATGCTCTTCTTCAATGAGTTGAGTCAAACACAATCAACAATACACAGCAGTCAGCACTCTCTTATTGCTCACCCAAACTAGCAATAATTTATTTTACTATATGAGGATCGCAGAGAGGGGAAGGCTGCACTTCCATGTCCAGAATTAGTGACATAGTCAATATTGTCACCCAAAAGCTGATATATGCCCTGATTCCAGAAGGATCCCACCTGTGGAAAGCAGACTGCAGTAGGGTTAATATGAAAAATTCTTCCCTGTTCCCAAAAAGAAGCAAAGACGAAAAACACTTAGGTCAATATAAAAGGGGGTGAGGCAACCTGTGGGCCTCACATCTTGGCACCGTGGGACCCTCTGCTCAAAGCTCAGGTAGTTTTAATAGACAAGGTCTTTGGGTGACATTTTCCTGGAAGATTTTAAGTAAATGCCTTGCCGTAACATTTGAGATCCGGTGTCTCTTGATTTCCATGATTCTTTTTCTCTTTAAGCCACAGGCACACACATACAAAATATATTAAAACGAGCCTAGCTTAGCGGAAAGGTCGTCTAATTCAGAAACAAACAGCGGGGATTTAGGCTGGAGCTCTGCTGCATCTCCACCTCTGCCTCCGTTTGCAGGGAGCACGGCTGAAAATCCCACAGGGATCAGAGGTGCAAGAAGGAGGAAAGTGCTTTAAAATGTTCAAGAAAGCTTTGCGTCTGGGATTGCTCTCACTGCTCCCTTGTCCTCGCCATGAAACTGGGGCAAATCCCCATAATCTGGTGTAATTTTGAGATCATCGCGGTGTACCCAGGCTTAGGGGTGGCTTTTAGCAGAGTTGCATTTGGCTGGGAGAAGAACAGGATCTTGGTGTCCTTTGTACGGAGTCCCATCTTCCAGGGACACCTGGAAAAGAGCTGGAGGAGCCCCATGTCCATCCTCACAGATATTCATTTCAATTAGTATCCAATTAGGGATACATGGGATCCCATTGTATCCCAATCAGGGATACAATTAGGGATCCTTTTCACTGTGAGACCACTCCTGGCATCTTTTCTGCATAGGTTGATGTTATCCCAGGCCATGGGATGAAGAAGTGTAAGAATTGCCCCTGCTAGTGAGAATGCTTCAGCTCTGGCTGAAACAGGCTCACCGAGTAATGAATGGAATATATTAAATTAATCAGCTCATAGRAGCACCTTGCTGCAGCATTTACTGATCAGAGCCCCCAGACTTTTCATTAGGGATAGGTACCTTTCCAGTGCACTTTTATAAAAGGAGGTATCTTGCAATAAATGTCTGCTGGATTTAAAGCATATATGCTTTAAAATTAGAGCAGCAGATGGGCATCTTATTCCTAGGTAGCTCTGGAGAAGAGCTCATTCCTTCCAACATCACACAATTGGCACGACTTGCCATTGTCTTCCCGTCCACCTCTCCTTCCCCAGCTTAAATATCCTTGATTTTTCTCAAGAATCCACCCAAGAAACAGCAACAACTGGTGACACCAGCTGGGAACACCAGTCCTCACGAGCCAACCTCCAGTAATGGAAATTTCATAGCAGAAGCTTTTAAATGAAAGGAACATTGGTGCTGGGAGAGATTATTAGTCATTCTTTAAACTAGTGTGGGATGAGTGCTAGAAAATATTTCTCGTCCTATTTGTATGACTAAATAGATCTGATTTTGTTTAGCCTTCCACAGGGATCCTATCTGCCAGAGCTGGAAGGAGGGAAGTTTAGGGGAATATTGACTCTTGGAGGCAAGGTGGAGAGTTTGCAGCCTGTGAGCACTGATGAGGTGGTTGACTGCAGGACTAAGTGCCTTCTGCATCCAACAACTACAGGGTCTACAGGACTCAACACATTCAGCAGGCTCATGAGCACTAGCTACTAGTGTTTGCCAATGAATAATTTGAGCAGTTATTGCCAAATTGATGATTCCTTGGGAGTAATTTTTCCAGATTTCTCCTAGGCACTTATAAAGACCCTGCTCATGGAGATAAGTGAATGGACAACCAGCTAATGGGTTTACTGGTGCTGTGTCCCTGGCCTGAGAGCGGGTTTCCCCACTGCAGTGTTTGGGTGCCCATTCCTGGGGAGTGGAAGGGGACATCCCTTGTCCCCTTGGCACTGCCATGGCACTGCCCCACTCTGTCCCTCTCCACACACCTGCACTGGGCACAGRGCCACTCAATGAGAACCTTAAATCCCCAAATTTGTGAGTCTGGGCTGGGGTAAAAGCCACCAATGGGGACCAAAGTATGGCAGCTCTCTGCCATCACCACCCTGCCATGGGGCTGTTGGGACACCAGGCACATCAGGGCAGAGGCAGCTCCTTCCAGGGACTTTTTGCCTCCTTTAAAGTCATTCCTGCCTGCAGGAGCCACCGCACCAGGGTGGGTGCTGGGGGCCACAAAGATGGCCAGGGGTGATGGAGCATCCCTGGTGCCTCTCCTCTTGCCCAGGGTGAGGGGCTCTGCGGGCACCCCCGGCAGCCTCTGCTCTGGGACATCCCTGTGTTTGCTCAGAGTGGGGGATCTCCTCGGGGGGATGCAGAGGGGGAGGAAGCCCCGGGATGAAGGGGCAGGTGGTGCCTCCCTGAGCCACTATGCGAGACATGATGTGTGTGTGTGCAAGAGGTTCAGTGTGTGCAAGGTGTGCAAGGGGTTCAGTGTGTGCAAGGGGTTCAGTGTGTGCACGGGGTGCACGGGGTGCAGGGGGGGCTCCTGCCCTGCCCGGCGGCTGCGGGAGCCGCGTGGCTGAGCGCGGCTCGGCACGAACAGGCTGCTCGGCTGCCCGCGCCGGTTCCCGTGCGTGTCTGTGTGTCTGTGTGCGCGGCTCTCACTCTCTCTCACACACACAGGCAGCCCGGGAGCTGCAGGCGCCTCCTCCCCGACGCATTAAAACGAGCCAAGTTTCCACGTCGGGGCTTAGAGGCACCTCGGGGCGCAGACACGGARGCAGCGTGCGCCCCGGGCAGCACCGGCACCGGGGCCGGCACCGGGGCCGGGGCTCGGCAGGGGGGATGCACCTGAACGCCACGGCCCCGGCCGTGCCGGGCGGCCCCCTCCGCCTGCAGCCCTCGGGCTATGCCCTGCCGGGCGGCAACGCCTCCAACCGCTCCGACCTGCTCCCCAAAGGACCCGACGAGGAGGACCTGGACGTCAACACCGACATCTACTCCAAAGTCATGGTGACGGTCATCTACCTGGCTCTGTTCTTGGTGGGCACCGTGGGCAACTCCATCACGGCATACACGCTGGTGCGCAAGAAGTCGCTGCAGAACCTKCAGAGCACCGTGCACTACCACCTGGCCAGCCTTGCCTTCTCCGACCTCCTCATCTTCCTCCTCTGCATGCCCATCGAGCTCTACAACTTCATCTGGGTCCACCACCCCTGGGCTTTCGGGGATGCCGTCTGCAAGGGCTACTACTTCCTCCGGGATGCCTGCACCTATGCCACGGCGCTCAACATCGCCAGCCTCAGCGTGGAGCGCTACATGGCCATCTGCCACCCCTTCAAAGCCAAGAGCATCATGTCCCGCAGCCGCACCAAGAAGTTCATCAGCTGCATCTGGATCGCCTCCTTCCTCCTCGCCATCCCCATGATCTTCACCATGGGGGAGATCTACGGCAAGGAGCAGCAGCCCGACTCCATCATCTGCACCACCATCGTGGACGCCTCCACGCTCAAGACCGTCATCCAGGTGGGGGCCCAGGCGAGCGGGGGTGGGGGGGAGCCCCAAAGGTCCCGGCAGCGCCTAGGGGCGGGAGGCAGCGGGTCGGCGCGGGGGGATCGGAGCAGCGGGGCTCGGACCCGCTTCACCCCCCCGCGCTGCCCGGAGCGGGACTGGGAGCCGGCGCGGGACCGAACCTGCCTGTGCCCTCCCCGGGCTGGGGGCTAAGGCAGCTCCGGGCTGGGACCCCCCCCTTAATGCAGACCCCGGGCTGGGGGCTAACACAGCCCCGTGCTGGGACCCCCCTTAATGCAGACCCCGCGGTCCCGGCTCTGCTCCGGAGTTGCCGGGTGCCCCGCCACAGAGCGCAGTTCATCGCCAGAAACGCCGCTAATCCCTCTCTTTTCTCTGTATCCCCTCCGCCTCCTTTCCTGTCGCCGGGCGGATCGGGGAAAGCAAAACCCTCTTCCCCCTCTCGCAGTTCCTTTGGTTTATTCWTAGCCCATTTCCCGTGTGCAGGAACAGATCCCTATTCCAGGAAGTTTGAGGCGTGGACTGCAGTATAGGCATCCCCAAGGAACCACTCCTTCAGAGCTGGCAGCTGGAATTTTTACTGCTTAGGAGAAACCTGCAGCTCCAGACTCCTCAATTCCAGAAAGGCTCTGGACATGTCCAAGCATCTGCTCCTCTCCCACTCCCACATGCAGAAGGGATTTGGGATTTGGGCATTGGCACCATTGCTGATGGGCTTGGGAGGTCTGGTACATTTGTTTACTGGAGCATCAGCCTTGAAAAATGCAAGAGGGTTAGGAGCAGAGCTGGAAAAAGCAAAGCAGCAACGTGCAGGGATCTGCCACTGCCAGGCTCGTGCACGAGAGCTTTTCAATCTTTTATTTTGAACAGGAATTCTAGGAGAGTTTATCACCAGCTGACCGGAGTTTAAAGCCTCCATAAATCCTGCAAAATGTGCCCACAGTTCRAGGGAGGAACCTAAAGGGAAGCAAATCACAATGATTTCTCCCACTAGAAGTGAATAAGGGCAGATGATGTTCGATTCAAAGTCAGAGCCTGTAGACATGTAGCCCTCGCTCCCCAAGTTTCAGGCACTTTGCTCCAGCAAACCAAAATTGAGCCCCCACAAAAGCACTGAAAAATTGCTCTGAATTTTGCCTTGAAACCTACCTTTTATCTTGCAATTATGGAGGTTATATTTTTCCTGCAGATGCTCAGTATCTTGTGCCAGCCCAGTGTACTTAACCCAAATTCTCTACTCTCCACAGAGACACGAGCCAACTAATATAAGAACAATGTGGGTGAAATGCTTTATTTCCAGCCATCTTCCTTTTAGGATTAATCTGGGGCTCAACGTTAACATGATAGGGCTAAAGAGATGGGATTATTCCCGGCCACGTCTTCTGAGACTACAGTTTAAACAATTCACATATTTCATATTTCACAATATCACTGTTATTCGGTATATACCATATCCTGTTATCCAAGCAAGGAGGCAGACATTAATGCACAGTGTGTGGACTTCTCTCATGTTGTGTTTTTTATTCTTTTTTTTCTTTAATTACATGTGAGAATTCATTTATAAGTAAAAACAGAAGGAACTTTGCAGCTGGAAAAGAGGCCTTGGCAGCTGCTGKAGTAAAAGCAGCATCCCTGTGTTTCTGGGGGAGCTGGGAAGGAGGGAGAAATAGTGGGAGACCCAGGAGACAGGGAAAGGGTCATGGTAATGCAGGAGAGCCCGATGCACAGGGCTGGGATGTCCCAGATCCCCAGTGCACAGAGCCTGATGTCTTGCAGCTGGGAAATCCTAAGCCCTGGACTTTTGCAGTCGATTCTAACTGCTTTAAAGCAAGTCTTTACATCCCTCTGTGCTCATTTGCTGTCTTTAAATGAAACAGAGCAAGGATGCACTTGCTAAAGCTGGCAAATCACTTGCAATAAATCACTCGACATATTTCACTCCTCTTCTGTTTGGCAAATTGTCTGCAGCACAGTGGGATTTCTTAAATTTTTTTATATTGGAATCCGTTAGTTTTCCAAGAGGTTTGTTGACTGATTGAAAGCAAGTCCCAAAACAAGAGCAACTGCAACTGTTCATAGGCTCGGAGCCACTCTGACTTGTACTGAATGGCTCTGCTCGGATAAGCGTGGGATAATATTCCTCCCTGGACCCGAATGAGCTCTCCAGGATGAATATTTGACTGTATTAATTTAAGATCTCCTTTTTGTAAAAGTTCTCCACTGTTTGCTTTGAAGATTTCGGTTTTAATGGGCATTCCTGGGAGAAGCCAGATGTGCATGGGAGCAGTCAGGCTGCTTCATGCAAAGGAGAAGCAGCAGCTATTGAAGCAGCGCGCAGCACATTTCACTTCTGCCCTTTTTTCTTAACTCGTACCACATAAACAGCAGCTGTAGAAAATAATTCCTGGTATTTTTCTAGCAATTCTGTATTATGCTCTGCATCATGTGCTGCTAATGAGGAAGAGCCACAGGGAGCAAGAGGGAGCAGGGTGTCGCTGTGGGGTTTTGGACATGGCCAGTGAATGATGCCACGATGCTGCAGGACCTCAAGGGCTGGTGATATTCAACCTTTCCAAGCAGGACTCTTCCCTGGCTTCCTCACCTTTCTTGCAGTTGTCTACAAGCAGTTTGTGGCTCTAACTTGTCCTATATCTCCTTCATTGCCAAGCTTTCCCATCACTTCTGTCAGCCAAGGACGCCTGCCTTGAATTTTGGCATCACCCTGGAGTCTGGTAGCAGGCGTTAAGTGCATTATAGCTGTGCTATTTAGGCCTAGTTAACACTTTAACTGGCAGTCTTCCTACTGCAACCGATTTCAGGGTTTTTTTTTCCTTGCCATCCAAACTGAGCGCCTCTCAAAGCCATTTCCACACAAGTAAATTAATGTTTTCATGCCACTTCAGCTGGAGTAGGCTTTAAAAGCTCCTCATTGTGGCAGCGACAGATAAAAGCGCTCTAAGGCAGAGCACGTTGGCTCTGCTCGCTCGTGGGTCAGTGCCCRTGGTTTGGGCTGGTTCCCAACGGGGATTCGGGTCCCTCTGTATCCCACCTTCCCTGCCAAGGGTACCACACACTGCACAAACACCATTTTTCCTGCATTGCCTCTTGCTTCTTTGCTTTCCTAGCTCTTTTCTCACAAGGTCCTTAGTGGAAAAAAAGTCGCAGAGTCAGGCAAATCCTAGACCTGCACTAAATCCCCAGGATTTTAATTAAGCCTGGATTAGAGGGCATATGTACAGGGGAGGCAGGGCAGCTGGGCAGCTCTCTGCTACCCCGTAATGCCCAGAAGAGCCAGCAGCATCTGCAGGGACAGGCCCTGGCACACGCTGATGTGTGTTTTGTCCTCGTGGGCAGCTGGTGTGAGCCCGGACATTACAACACACGTGGCAACGAGCCCTGAGCTGCTCTGCATGGAGGTGGCATCACCAATTTCAAGCATCCCAGGGATGCAGAGCTGGAAAYGGGGCTGGAGAAGCAGCAGGAGAACAGGTAGAAATGAGAAACTGCCTGCAGGCTCTTCCCGCTCCTTGGGAATCACACTGGGAATTGTGTGGAGTGCCCCAAGGCTTCCCTGGGCTCCCGTTTTGAGGAAGTTTTGCTCTTTCTCGGTCCATCCTTGTGTGGCTGCAGCTGGTGAACCCTTACAAGGCCTTTCTCTTGGATGCTTTACAGCATCCGCTCCTTGCTCGCATGATCCGTGGAGTAACTACGTCAGCACAGGGAGCGGCCGGGAGCTGGAAAGTGCTCTCTCTTTTATTCCTCCTTGCACTCCTTCCCGTGGGGTCTTCCAAGGCTTTCATGTTGGAGAAAGAAGCACAGGGAAGGAACATCCATCTGCTCGGGGCAGCCTTTTTTGTTAGCAATTTTTTAATATTTTTTTTTCATGTGGCAGCTGTTGCCTGACCCAAATGCTACCCCGACCCTCTTTATCCCTCTTCCAAAGACATCTATGCAATTCCCATCTGTCCGAGAGGCCCATGAAGTTATTAATTCCTTGTGTGATATTGCAAACTGTTTCTTAAACCTCATGCTGGTAAAGCAGTGGTAATCTTACCCCTTGAGCCAGGTGACAAAATTATTTGGGCTACACCCATAGAGTCTTCACTCAGCAAAGTCTTCACTTTTGGTAAAGAAATGGATGCAGAAATGAGCCCTTTGCTGCGGGAGGAAGGACTGATCCTGATTAAAGGGATCCTGCTGCTTCCCTTTGCAGGGCAGCAGAGAAATGGAGCCGAATCCGCGTCCGGCGACCCTCTGGTCAGCTGTAGAGCAAGGGATAAATTAAATGAGCTCTGGTTTTCATTGCTTTACGTAACTGCTTGGCCATGCTGCGTTTTGCCAGTTCTTATATAATTTATATTTTTTTTCCCCTCCTCCAATTGATCTTAATTCACTCGATTCCTTTCCTCTCCCTCTCCCGCTTCCTGAGATGTCAGCCAGCAGGGAGGAAAGGCCAGGGAAGGGTGGCCGATCAATTTAGTCCTTATGTTTTTCTCGTAAAGGCAGTTTGCAAAGGCCAAGGAGATGAAGGTAATCACAGGGTCCTCCTTCACAGAAAGGAGGGGAAAAAAAAGCAGAAAAACCCTCGCAGTTGGCTTTAATCTTCTTCCAGATCATTTAAAGCAGCTATTTAATTGTCCTCCCCTGCCCTCTCCCGCTTTCCGTGCCCTGCTTTGCTGGAGACTCCGCGCGGCAGCTGCTGGGGACGCGCAGATGTCGCTTCTGCTCCCGGCGGGCACCGCTGCTGCTGCTGCTGCTCCCTGGCCACGGGAGCTGGGCCTGACGCGTCACCCAGGGGACACCCTGCTGGGACATCGCCTACGATGCACCTCCTCCAGACAGGTGCAACTCTGTCCTTAGTGCTAGCCTGGTGTTGTGGCCGCGGGGTGCCTTGGTTTTCCCCTCTCCGTGCCACATGCGGAGCCCCTCGTGCGCATCCAGCATCACCTTCCCGATTCTCCATCCCTCCGTGTCTCCCAGGCTGGAGGATTTTGAGYGATGTTGCAGGGACGTTTTGGGCATGGCCTCGGAGCCACTGTCACCTTCTGTCTCAAGAGAGGTACCATTGGCAGGATGGAAGAGCCGGCGCCAGCAGGTGATTCAGGGATGTGAGATTTACTGCTCATCTCCTGTGGCTTTTCACTTTAGTRATTTTCAGTGCAGAAAAGGAACCGTTGGTCACAGTTTCATGGGAGGTTTTTTCCTACAATGGTGGAAAAAAATACTAATAAACACATCCTTTTTCTGCTGAACTATYTTTTTGATAAAGTTGCTTTGAAGCTTTTAAGTTCTCAGAGACCAGAACTGATCACCAGCCAGCAACCTGAATCTCAGACATGGGATCTTCCTAGTGGAGATGAAAAATAAGAGAGTAAAATATAAACTTTCAGGACTTCTTTAGCATCTCAAGGGGGAAAAAAAACATGTTCAATATGAAGTAGTCTTGGAAAAGACTAACGTGTGTCTACAGAGTAAAGCTGCACTTTTAATGAACAGCATTTTCTTATCTGCAAATCAGGGAGGCATTTGGGGGATGGCGAAGCAGAAGGTGTTTGGCATGCCCGGAGTGGTCACGTCGCGGGGACCTGCGAGGTCCCCGTCCCTGCGCTCTCCTCCCTGCGTTTGCACCCAGCGCAGATTTGCAGCTCCCCGGGTGCCGAACTCCACGCCGTAAATCTCCCTCATTAAAACCTTCCCGTTGTCCCCTTGCCAAGCAGGTTTCTAAAAATATGAGAGAGAAACAGGCAGCCTAGAAAGGCCTGGGCGTATATCTGATCCCAGCGACGCTTTCCCTCCTCTTTGCAAACACCCTCTGGTACTTTCCTGCCAACTGTTACTGCCTCTGGATAATAAAGAATAAATTTAGGGCTGTTGCTGCCAGAGCCAACTTGTGCTCTTGAAGCAAATGATTTGCTTTGCTGCAAGAGATGAGTCCCTCCTTCAGAGAGCTCCTCTATCCCAGTGTCTGCTTTAAAATGAATGAGGTTATAAAACGATATTTGAGGCACCCAGTGCGAGATCTCTGCAGTCATGGAAGCTCTTGGAGGGACCTGGTTTAATCCTTGCATTCCTTTTTCCCTGATGGATGTACCCAGGAGAGACATGCATGGGGAAACGGATGCCTGGAGGGGATGGGTCAGCACAGAGCCCACAAATGTCCCACTCCCTGCAGGCAACGGCCACACTAAGAACTGCCACATGTTAAAAAGCAGACACTTGACCAGATACTGTTGCTCTGGGGACCAAAAATTCACAGTTTCCTTACTGCAGGAATGGGTCAAGGATTGGGAAGTGGCAAGGAATGGGTCAAGCAGCTTCTCGGTGGAACAAAGACCTGCTGCACATCAGCTCTACCCCTTCTTTGCAGGGTGGTGTCCCCCCCGAGCAGACCCCCGTGCTCAATCAGGACTCCTAGAGACAATTAATGCAATCATTACAGCGCCTTGTGCTATTAAAGCATAAGACATATAAGGCACTGCAGCTCTGAGACGATGAATGCGGTCTCAGTACTTTGCAAGACCATATCTTATTGACATGGAGAGTTTGTTTAATAAGTTCTTAAGTATTTGAGTGCGTTCAATACTAATTTAATATTAACTGACTTTTGTCTGCTGCTCCATTAATTTTTCAAGACCATCTTATAAAAATGCAGCTTGCACAGCGACTGGAGAAGTTCGGCTTGCTGCTTGCATCCCTCTATTGATATCTCCTGCAAAGGCCTTAGATTTTACCCTCACAGGGACAATTTTTACATTTTAATTCACTTGCCTCATTCAAAACCCAGGCTCACAGGAATGGACTTCCCTTTCCCAAGCCGTATGTTCCTTTTTCTATCACTGTCACTCACTCAATGGTCTTGTGACCATTATCACACTCATTGCCCCGTAACTCCAGCTGGGAGAAGTGTGATAAGGGACTGCCAGAGGAGAGGGAAATACAGGTCCAGAGATTAGATTTTTGCCCACAAGATACAGCAACTGGATGGTGTGCAATGCCCTAAAAACTTCACGGACACCTTTACGATATGAGGGATGTATGGGACTTTTTTGGACAATTTGATAGAATTTTCCTTGCTCCTATCCTCGGCAAGACAGGCACAAGCATTTCCTCAGACCTGCCTGATTTTCATGATAAAAAAAAAAAAATCCATCGAGTGAGTGGAGGGAATAAGGCAAGAGAAGAGCCTGGTTTGTATAGCAGTTCTGCAGCAGGGTGATTAAAAACGAGCCAGCAGGCTCTGAAAGCTGCTCAGGGCTTTCGAGGTGGATTAGTGAGCCGGGTCCACCGAGGCAGTCAGTGGGGCCCGGTGATGCGATGTGACATGGCATTGATCGTGTGCCGTCATCCAAGGACCCGCGCGCCAATGCCCCAGGGCCGAGGATGGTTCCACTGCCGTCCTGCCAAGAAATTCAGCGCTGGGTCCCCCTGGATGGTCCTGGGGGGGACTCAGCCCATGGCAGCTCCTTCCCGCTCCAAAGCAACACCCCCAAATCTTTCTCTTTCACTTGCACTGATGATCCTTGCTGTCTGCCACTATTTCCAGCCCCAAAGTAAGCAGCAGACCTGCRGTTCTTATCTGGAAGCCCTGCAGTTCTTATCTCCTGAAGACTTTAGTCATAACAGTGCTGGAAGAAATTGCATTTGAACCAGGGATTTTAATTGCAGTAATCAAAAGTTTCTCCCCTGATTTGTGTTTTAATCACACACACCCATCCATACCCATGGAGGCCAGGAGCAGCCTTCCTCAGCTGTTCACCTCAAATTCCCCAAGGATTCATCTCAGTTTATTTTAGCCCAAGCTTTTTTTTTTTAGTTTTTATTAGAAGAACAAGACTGTTATGTTGATATAAATAAGACATTTATACTTCAAATGAAAAAGCAACCAAGCAACCCCTCTGAGGTGTTTGCTGAACACTACCTCCACCAAAGCCACATTCGGCTCTCCCCAACCCAGCAGGGTCCACAGTACAGCCGGTGCTGCCAGACCTTAGTTTATACCCTAGACCTCTCTGAGAGTTTTAATTGCCCCCAAAATCGTTTCTCAGGTTGTCAGCAGAGGAACTTGCAACGAGCATTTTCTGCAGTGCTTTGGGTATCTGTCCGGACCCATGCAGGGCACCAGCAGCTGCTCCACCATTGGAGCCTGCAGTCAGCAGTCGGACAGTGTTTGGCTTAAATATGGCCTTTAATTTATTTATAAGGCTGTATCCGGCACTTGATATCATATTTAATGCAAATAACATTCAGGAGAAATCCCCACTGAGAGGCACATTATGAAGATTAACAACCTGGCTTTTCCTATGGCTCCTATTTATGCAGTGCTCGTTTGCGCCTGGTGCCTTGCGAGCACTAAGAACCCTCCAGTCGAGGAGGCTCCTTCTCGCACTGCCATTTTGCAAAAAAACAGGGCAGAAACGCTGCGATTTCACCCAGGGCTGTGCAGCAATATCCAAGGGAACGGACCAGTCCCGAGCCCGGCCCCTTCCCAGCACTGCATTTAATAGGGACGGTGAAAGGTAAACGCCGCCGCTCCTGGAACATGCCATCTGTGTGGGTTTGATTTCTTTTAATTATATAGCCCACTTCCATTTTAAACAAGCTGTCAGGAGGATTAATCTCGCCGCATTTAAGATGACACTGAACATATTCTCCTGCCCTGCAATTATCCGGCGCTGCTTTATTCCCTTTTATAGTCACAGGAGGGATGCGTCAGGTGAGATGCTGGGGGCTCAGCACCTCAGTAGGAACTTTATTAATAGCTCTGTGTCTTATCTTCACTCTGAATCCTTCTGTATCTTTCTCATCYTTCTGGAAAACCGAATCCTGCCCGAGCTGTGGCTGCCTGCAGACCGTGCAGTCGTGCACTCTTAAAGCACTCTCCTCCTCTAAGCACGGAGGGGATCGGGCGCATCCGATGAGCATCAGCTGCTAATAGGTGGATGCACTCGTTGCTTGCTAAAAGGCTTCTATTGCCCTAGAGGGGAGGGGAGATCTCAATTCTGTATTTCTCCTAAGGTTCTTGAGCAGGGAATAACCGGGGACACCGCGGCAGCACGGGCAGACCTGGCTGCTCTGCAGGCTGCTGGTGGCATCCCGGAGCCGAGCGAGGATCCTTTATTCTTGAGCCCGTTGTGCGGTGAGAAAGGAGTTCCATCTGAAGATAATATCCAAGAGCGGATGCACTGGGCAGCTGCAGTGCCATTTTTCTGCAAATCAAAGGAAATGGAAGAAACCTCTCAGACCGGCAAGGCCAGCGCAAAACAARCTCTGTCCGGGAGCAGCAAAAAAGCTCCGAGAATCTTCCAACAAGATCCCCATGATGGATGTATTTTTCCCTCAGTTCATCACCAAGCCCGAGCAGGAGGTCCTCATTGACAGCATGTCTCCAGGTGATAGTTTTGGTGAAAGGGAAAAAATACTCTTATCAAAATAAATGACACTTTGGAGAGAGAAGAAATAATAATAAAACACAAAAATGCACCATTAGCACCTAGGTCTATGAGCCCAGGGTCTAACTATAGACCCATGCTTGCATATTGTGCTCTTCCCAGTCCTGGTGGTTCCCACCGCTGCTTCCCAGGGTTTTGCCAAAGGGGCTCCATGTTGTAGCACTCACCTTAGCTCCATCCTTTTCCTTCTTTCCTTTCTCTCCCCCTTATCAGTGGAGACTTCTCAGAAAAGGCCTCCATCCTTACAATGATATTACATTGGAAAATAAAGTGACCTCATATCCAGATTACTTTGAATCCAACCTAATTGAGAATGGGCAAATTGCAGGGCGTGCTCTGGAGGTTATCTCATAACSCATACTCCTGCACTAAATTCCATCTCTTAATTATTGCCCTGGAGAAAATTGCTTTGAAGTGCTCCCGGGGCCCGTTGTGTTCTTTTTGAGTTTAGGTCTCCTCGTTCCTGCACAGAAAGCAGATTGAAATAATGTTCCCCTGTTTCCCCATTCAAAGGTCATTGGTTTCTTCACCATGCAGTGATGGAAAACTTTATTACACTCGCCAGCTATTAAGGGGGGGAAAAAAATGTCATTTGCTCAGTTTCAAATTAAAAAAAAAACAAGGAAAAAAAAGAAAATAAAGRCAATGAAAAGCCACAGGCAGCCTGTGAAAAGGAGAAGCCAAGAGACYAGGGCAGAGATGGGGCAAGGAATGACAGCTTTATACACCCCGCACTGGGTAGTGATAGAAGAAGYCTTTGTGCCTATAAAACAAACTGCTTTTTGTTAAAGCAACTGTTTACTCAGAGTGCACCGCTGCAGCTGCAGCTTTGCACGGGAGCTGTGTGCCTGCAAAGGCACCGACTTCCTCGCATCCGTGCCCCTCTGCTCCCGCTGCCCCCCGATTTTCCGTGCGAGTTTTCACTGCAAGCTAAAGCCTTCACCAAGCGGCCTCAGAGAGCTGCCTGCTTTTAAGGATATGTGTATCGATTGYTGAAGAGATTATTTTGATTTGTGCCCTGTAGGTGTTGTTGCTGCAACACTGAAGCCCAGCTGAAATATTTTCTGAGCATTAATTCCTCTCCAGCTGTGGGTTTGCTTTCCTCTTTGGGAGTCCTGTGTATTGCACTAAAGGAATAGCTTCATATTTAGCATAAGATTTCCCTGGATTTTTTCAGTCCTGCCTATTTCTTCTTGGCCTGGGTGTTTGCTGGCCATGTAGGTGCTGTTCAAGGCTCAGCAATGGGTGCAAATATTCCCTTTCCTGAGGTGRCACATCACTGTCAGCTGCACTTTGGAGGTCCTAGGGATTTCAAAGGCCACCGTTAGCCCATGCTGATGTTKGAGCTGTGCTGATGGACACAAACCCCTCAGCAAACTGCTAGTCTGAATGAGCATCCTTAAAATTATTAGCAGCTCCCAGCATGGAAGAAGCCTTGAAGAATTAATCCCCAAGCTGCGACAGCGGCAGTTCGAGGGAGTTTTCATTCCTCTGCTTGATATTCTATTGAAGTTTTGTTGGAGATGATAAGCAATCTCCGAGAAAACAGGCTTTTTGTTTCCAGGAACAGAGAATGAATTGCAAGGACTGCTGAGGAAAGCAGTCATTACCCAGGTAGGCGAGAAACGCAAGCGGGATCGAGCGTGGCTCTTTGTATTAATAATTTGAACATAACTTACCAGAAATCTGGGTACGCAAAACTGACTGGGCTGTAAAAGCAGTGGGAACCAGTGACAAAATATTCATTGATGGTCCCTAAAAAAAGCAGCCTGTGCCAAGACTTTCCTGCAAMGCGGTTCCTGCTTTTCCTTCTGCTTATTGCTCATCACTTGGCAGATACGGGCTGGTTTTTGGGACCTCCCATGACCTGGGAGAAGGCAACAGTAAACAGGTAAAAAGCAGGGATATTGCCCTGCGAGGTCCCCAGCCTCTCACAGCCGCCAGGTTGCTGAAGTTCAGCTTTTAAACTGTTTTAAGGTAAATGAGACACGCTTGCCTGAAGCGCCGCTATCAATTCCATAGCAAAAATGGACTGATAAAATAAGCAGAGCTTTCCCTGTTATTAGTGCTGTTTAGATAACTTTGAAATGCTTATWTTTTCAGCGTCATGAGTTACGTTTCCCCTGGTTTGGGCTCTAGAAGGAGTCAGTGAATTTCCTTTTCGAGAGGACAGCAGTTGTGCTTTCAACCACCACCCAGGCAAATTGTTTTGTACTTCTAAGCTGGGTGCCAGGCTCATTCACACGACCCTTTCTGTGCTGGCAACGGGCAACGTTGTCCACATTTCGTGAGCCCAGGCACTGCTCCATCCAGCTGTGGGGCTGTGGGTGGCCCTGGGGACAAGGGCATGGAGCCCTGGACCCTACCAGACACACTTGCTGTTTGCTTGGCAAGGACTTCTATGTGCAAGAACCACTCCGATAGACCTCGAGCATCTTTCATTACCTTTTTTAGTTAAAGCAGTTCCTCAAATTTATAGAAAACCTCATGCATCATTTTGTTTTCAGTCTTCCTTGCTTAATTTATGTATTTATTTATTGTTGGTTCCTGTCATGTGAGTCCTTGCACACCCAGATTTACATCAAAATTCAGGTCCTGCTGCCCACTCCRTGCAATATTTTGTGAACCGTCTCTGCATTAGACCTTTAGAGCTTATATTATTTTCTTTTCTTTTTTAATTCATGGCAGATAACTTAACAATAGGGTGGGAGTGTGGGCTGGATCTGCTACTCCAAAGGCTGTCCTTGCCACACGGGAAGAAAAGTCATTTCCCAAACTAMCTGTTCCTGTTTTCTATCACTGTAAGTGAGAAATGACATGGAGTGGTCCAAAAAGTGTTGTGGAAACTGTGCTGTTTAAGTCTCCCTTTAGTGTGTTATCTGTCAAAGTAATTACATGTGGCTCAGTAACATCAGACTGCTGGAACAATATCATTCTCCTGTAGCTTTTCCATTTCCATTTAATTAAAACATTATTGTTTCATTCATATTAGTTTGCATTTTAAAAAAGGAAGGAGAAGATGGGGACAGAGAGAGAGACCAGCTGATTGGTAACTTAGGCTCTGCTTGAGTAAAGATAAGCATTAATCACTGTCACCGCATTAGGRCTCTCTCTTCCTTTATTTATCTCAGACATCAAAATGCTAAAAAAGAGAAGAAAAAAGCCCGTGCCTTGATGGCCCTGATTTTGCTTGCTCCATTGGGTTCCTATGGAAGGAGAGCGATGTGCTCTGCCTTGCTACTATGAGTTGTATTTTGGAACACAAGGAAAATAAAACATTCCCAAATGAAGTTCTGCTGTGGAACCCAATCCAGTTGGAGACAGAAACAACATCCACCTCCCATTGCTTTTCTTTCCGTTGCGTCTTGTCCCTGCCAAGCGTGTGTCCCTTCCGTGTGCCGTGGCCACGGGAAAGCAGTGAGAGTACCACCCGTGAGCAAGCATCCCTGCTCAAACAGTAATCTGGGATAATCTCATCCATAAGTAATGCAGCCTGGCTGCCCATCCTGCCCGGCAGCCAGTTGCCCTGCAAGGAGGTGATCCAGCACACGTGGAAACGCCGATTCCCATGGAATGAYGGGCTGGCTGCTGGCATCCAACCAGCCTTGGCCACCCGGCTTTCCTCTCCTGTGCTCCGAATGCGGTTGGCATCAACCTGGCACTCATCCGGAGCCACCCCCGGGAGCTGGAGCAGCCTTGGGCTCTGCTGCCCTTCCCCTCTCCCAACACATCAAGCACAAGCGCCGCAGGCAGCGGAGATGCTCGAGAGAAAACCTGGCACTGAGACAGGAGCAGCGGTGGCCACYGGGGGCAAGGGCTGCATTTTGAGGAGGGGAGCCAGGTCTGATCGTTGAAAATCTCCCTCTTGCTCAGGTGTTTTGGGAGGCCCTGGAGCACGTGTGCTTGCATGGGGTATTTTTAGCAAAATTTAAGTTTACCGGAGGTCGCGGAGAAGTAGAGCATCAACGACTTGAAGAGTTGTCATTCTAGTTGCAGTCTAGCAGGAGTAACACATTGACTTATTTATGAGAGAAGTCGGTTCCCTTCTCTCYGTGTCTCACACAATCTGTTTTACCACTCCCGGCACAGAGAAATAATCATATTGTCAACAATTCTGTCTTTAAGAAAAGCAAATTAGGCAAGATTTGAGAGAAATGGAAAATGTTAGCAGATTTTTTCTCATTCTTTCCAAATTTTTCTGTGCTTTCACCATCTAAATGAATAAACAGCAGTCCCTGTACTAGTCAAAAGAAGAGRGGAAATCATTTTGCAAAGTATGAAGTCTGATGGAAAAAACATCAGTCTTAGCAACTCAAAGTGGTTKTGTGAGCCTTACGGTGTCAATGCCATGTTCCCATCAGCTGATTTGGAGAAATCTTGACTTTCCATCTGATATTAGGAGCTTGGGAAGATACTGGATGGCCAAGCTCCAGGAGAAGACCAGAGTGAGTAGTTTTCTCTCAAAGCACATTGCAGAGAAGGAAGACTTCTGGTGGTGATGGAATCAAATCTGGTTGTGGAATTTGTGCCCAAAGATGGGACTGAATTTGTGCATTGTGGATGTTTGTGTGATTTCATGGATTTTGATGGTGTGCCATCCAAAAAGCATTGGCCATGAATATGAACAGTTCAGAGCTCGTTACCTGGGGTAATATGAGTAGGACTGCCCACTAGCAAGAGGGGCTTGGCTGAAAAGCCAGGCACTGTAGCTACAACATCCTTGTGCTTTATCAGTATCATTCATTTCATGAAAAAAAGGCCTCTTCTTATTAAAGAACAGTCTGTCATAACTGTCTTTAAAGCTGTCATTGCCAAGAAGYCAGCTGTCACTCGCAAGGATGTGCTTCTGGAGCTGTTTCTGGCTAATTCTCCCGAAATGGCACAGTAGAGCAGTGCTACAGAGCAGAGAAACAGCCCTGGGGCACAGCAGGGTTCATCTCAGGCCTGGTTTTCACTAGATACTTGTGCTGTTTCTATGCTCCTCCTAGGAGGGGCTGGTTTCTCTAGTTGGTCTAATTCTTATTCAGGGCTTGTGGCAGTTGAAATGTCTCTTAAGAGCCTCTGTTGCCTGAGCACCAAAGCTTAAACCAAAGTAGGACTTTGGCTTAAACCAAAGTAGGACTTTGGTGTTGAGAAAGTCAGGTTAGACAAGAGGATGGGCAAGTGAAGGGCCTTGAGTAGAGTTGGGTTCCTGGTGCTGACGCTTGTGGGCTGGAGCCCCTATTTCTCTTTCCTCCGCTGTTTCTACTGGAAATGTTTCTCTTTCCCTTGGGAGAACAAGGGGTTTTGCAGTTTCATCCGCTTTAAAAGGAAAGAAAACGTGTTGGGATCAACCAAGAAAGAAAAGAAAGAAGTAAATTATCAGAGATGAAACAAACCAAAGCRATTAACTTGGGGTAGACCTACAGCACTTTATTTGCACTTTGTTTGCAAATAAAACATTGGCTTTGAGCTGAGGTGAAACACTGCTTCCTTTTTGGCTTATAACCCGTCTTTTTTCTATCTCTTTTTTAGCTTAGGACAATTCTGAAATAAAACAGAAGTTCGTCATGATTTTTCATTTAAATATGTTGAAATGAAATGTGTTAGCGTTTCCAGACAGAAGAAAAATGTTTGTTTGAAAACACTGAAATAGTTCAACGTTTCCCCCCTTCTTTCTGCTGATACTGTTTATTGAATTCAAGCATGAATCCACGAGCAGCTTTTGGTTTCCTTCCAAAAATTCAGTTCTCATCAAATTCACCGTTCTCCGCAGAAGATAAGCTATCCGTAATTTCAGAATAYGCAAGCAAGAGCAAAATACTGTGCGCTCAGGCTTGCAACTCGTGAGCCTTTTACATCAGTCTTCATCTTGTTGACTTTGTTGGATTTGGAGCGGGGATCTCCAGAATTCAGAGCATTTGAATTCAGAATTCAAAGGCTCCATTCTCCAGGTGGAGGCATAAAACAAAAATTTCTGCATCAAGGAGCTACTCACGGGTGGCAATAAAGGTAGTGGAGAGTCCAAGCGGCACAAGATTTGTCCTTTCAATTAAGTGGTGGTTGTGACTGCTTCAATTTTTAATAGCTATTCATAGGGTAAAACCATTTTTCAGCCCTTTTTACATCTTGTCTTTCCGAGTCTCTATCCCTGTGCTGYTCATTACTTCAGAACAGTGTGCCATATATCCCTAAATGCACAAAGCTTTTAAATTCTCAGATGGATCTCTCCAGTTATGTTTCTCACACAGCTTTCTGTGTACTGAGTCAAAGCCTCTCTGAGAAGGTTTCTGCCAAATTATATAGCGAGCCAGGTTCTACTTTTTTAGAGCTTATTAATTAATGAACAATAATTGAGTAAACACAGGCATAAACTATCCTCRAAAAGTTAGGTGCAGTCTTCTTGGCTTTCTCTCTTGATTCATTCTGTTTAAACTATCTGTCTTCTGGTACATCTCTTTTTAAGCCTCCTCATGCTCCTCCATTTCTTAAGATCAAAAGTTTTCCTTTGTCTGTGCCAGACAGATCCTAGAGGAAGAATATTTAATAGGCTCTCCAGCAGGCTCTAAATATAATAATCCAAATAGCACTCAAGTCAGTGGTGCCTCTCCCCTCTTTGCATTTGGTTTGTGCTCTTTATTCTGCTCCGGAAGCYGTGTGGGGACTTTGCCTGTATCACTAAACATCAGACAAAACCCTTTTTCTCTTTTACAAATCCTATTCTACCAAAAGCTGTGCCATAGAGTAAAACTCCTGAATATATTTTTGACAAACCTCATATGATAAATCTCTAAATGGAAACATTTTAGTGTGTTCCATTTAGATTTGAACTCTACCTTCAGAATTAAAGTTTTTCCTTGTATTACTTGTGCACATTTAAATAGAAAAGCCATTTTTTTCTGTGCAACAGGAGAAAAGATCTGAAAAAGTGGTTTCAAAATTACACTGAAAGAGCTATTGCAGAGCTGGTAGCCTTTGCCACTTGTACATCTGCAGCTGCAAAGGGATCTGGATGCGTTGTGCAAGGATCTAGGGTGATGAGGAGCTGACCTGCACTTCTTGGCAGAAGAAWACATCAGAACTCCCTCATGCAAACTGTGCACCAGATGTCAAAGTGGTCAATGTTGGCATATATCTATAGTGGTAGCTCTACTTTCTGAGTCCAAAAGTGCAGGAAATACAAGGTAAAATGGTTAAGTGCTGTAAGCAAGGGATAAGAGGGGTATTTTCAGAGGTAGGCTGGGTGCCATCAAAGGAGGATTGTTTTTGAGGCTGCAGATGGAAAGTTCTTATAAGAACAAACAAAAATGACAAATACAAAAGGGTCTGGATCTGACTAGAGAAAAAAACAATACAATCTGCAGCAAACATTGCAAGATTCAGATTATCAGGGAGACAGTGAGAGAAGATGAAGCCGAAATGCACCTTTATTTGGAGACGTCTGTGTTGGGGTGACCCAGCTGCGACGCCTTGTCTGCGTAAGCAAGGAGGTGGCATGGCCAAAAATCCCCAAAGAGAAACATTCTCAGYAGAGATAAAGAAACGCACAACAAACCCTCTGGGCTGGCTGAGATCTGGCTCTCTTGTGCTGGTTGTCCTCTTCTCTGACACTATCGCTCATGTGTTGATTGTAAACACTGGCCCAGCAGGGAGATGAGTCTTGAAAACGTTTAATTTCTGCCCTTAAACAAAATCAAACAATGCCTCCAGAGTCTGTAATTCAATGCAAGCTAAATGGAAGGAATGACTCATTTCAGTGCTTTCCGTTCCCACCAACACTACCTACAGAGTCCCAAGACAGCTCTATTTAAGTTCATCGGACATGAAGACACCAGCATTTATATCCTTGCCTGCACTGATTTTTGAAATCTTGTRAAAGACAATAGCGATTGAGAAGGGGAACGTGCCACCACTCTTCAGGCTTTGCTTGTGGTGCTACCCTTGGCAAGCCACACTTGGCCAAGACGTCATGACCAACTGCTTCACCAGAGAGATCAGTGTGATACATGATGAACCCTCATCTTCATTCTTGCACTCCCCACTTTAATATTCCTCTTCTTCCTTCAGCACTTTCCCTGCCAGCAGAATAAATGAGGACATTGATGTTTTAATTTCCATGATTTAGTTTCCGAGTTGGAAACATATGGCAATTAGAAGAATCAACTTTTTCAAGCTACTGCTAATTCCTTTAAACAATCATGAATACAGATGGAAGGCCAAATTCTAACTGCATCACTGAAACGGCATGTATTTTTTTTTTCCCTGAAATCTAAAATTTGTTTTATTCATTTGTAATATCTGTGTACTCAGTCAGACAGCCTGGCATTTCAAATCCTCTGCAAATGGTATTATTGCCTCTAGTAAAAGCAATACTACACAGGCTTTAGACTGAGGTATGGAAAGTCAGACTTTCCAGTGTCTCATGAGGCTTCATTCAGAAATAAACTTTGCAAAAAAATGGATAAAAATCAGGGTGAAAATGTATGCAACCAAGGGGTTTAGATCAGATCTGGTTATTTCCAGCCTCACTTTATTTACCTGTAAAATGGGCATAACCACTATTTTCTGGCACTCAGGAGGAAACGGGCCATTTTGCTTAAAGAATCATATAATGTCTTTGTCCAGACAAGGCTGAATAAATTCAACTTACTTCCTCCATTTCAACGCTTTATATGTTATTCTCTCTCTATGAAAATTCATTACAGTGCCTGAATTCTGAGAGCTAATGAGAATTCTCTGCACTTTAAGCACCGAAATTATAACGCTGTAATTACCAAAGTATCTTCCATTAGATGAAATAATTTATGAGAACTTGTCACTTAAAGGATTTGTCTTTTACCTAATCAGAAATCAAAAAATATAAGGCTATTGTCATATTTTCTGTTCCTAGACTAAAACAGGAACATATCTTCTCATTTTGACATGATTTCTTTGGGAGAACAGAGGGAACTCGATTTCTGACATGTCTTCCCTACCCATTGTGGCTCAAGCAGAGTGTCTCAAAACAACTTAGAGCTAAAGAACTTCAGCTTCAGTGCTCATGACTGATCCTTCTTGTGACTGATTCTTCATAGAAGGTCAATGGGAAGGGCTTGAATTAACTGCCTTGACATTCAATTAGAGCAACAACAGGTCTAGTACCAAAGGCAGATTTCTCTTGAAATGACTGACCTACGTCTACACAACTTCATTGTAGAACTGATCTGTTCCTCTAAGCCTCGGCATAGGTTTGATGCCAATCTTGGACTTTTTCTGTATGTCTTATATTCTTTTCTGAGTGGCTAAGTTCATGTGCAGCAAGTCAGCAGAAGACCAGCAACACCCCTATTTTAGTGTTTTGGGTGCATTATATCTTCTACCTTTGCAAATTGTGCTGGTCTTGAAGTTCAGCTGAATGCAAATATCCAGAGCATGAATATCAGAGCAAATCAGAAGATTTGAGGGACCTAGAACCCAAGGTAGAGTTAACAGAGAGGTCTCAGGTGTGAATTGAAGGGTATATCACCCTACAAAATAATTATATTTTTTCAGTACTTTTGGCAGATTTGAATTTGAAATCCCAGGTATTTTTCTATACCTCTTCACACTTGCAGAACTTCTCACTTTAAAAATTTTTAAGGCCAGACTCAGACCCAGGCTGAATAGGTCACTCCTCTAGCAGTCCTGGACTGCATTATAAACAGTTTATTTTCAACTGTGAGAGGTAAATGATAGTAGAAGTGCTTTTGTAAACCACCGTGAGGCATTATTTTGTAGGCAGAGAAAATATCTTTTACTAGAATAAGTAACAGAACTGTAAAACACACTAGCAAACAAACAGAAAACTTGGCACGTTCCTGAGAAAATATGACCATTTTTGATTTAAAGCAGGAGAAGATACCTTAGTTAAATATTGGATAGCTGGTCTGAGTGTGACTCATCCATTAAGATATCAGCAAATCTGAAAGCCAATTTAGTCCTGACAGTGCAAGGATGCTAAAATAGGAAGATAAGAAAACTAACAGTCCTGGATCCCTGGCAGTAGAAAAGGTTCATATTGCTTTTCATGCTTATAATACATTCCTCAGCTAAGAGGGGAAAGGGTTACTGTGAATATTGGTATTTTATTAGCCTTTTGCACATAGAAATATTTTTGAAAAGTGAATAAACATGCTGCTGTTTTTTCATCCTTTCTTTGTGGTTGGAAGGAGAGAAAAATATGAGAGAAATTAATTGCATTTGAAAGGTATCAGATATAAGAAATTTGAAGAAGACATCAGTCATTGAAATGAGGAGAATGTCTCATTAGAAAGCCAATTTGCCCTTTATTGAGATGGAGAGGCATTTGCCTGGCAGGATCCAACAGCCTTGCTCTGGGAGCTGAGCAGAGCTGTCCTTCTCCTCACACACCCGGGCTGAACCTTCTCCTCCTTCCTTTTCAACAGTGCCCTATGTTCTCACCCCAAAAATGTAAACCCAAGAAGCACCTGAAATGCTCCCTCTCACAAATACCTGGACATTTCTTTCCAGCAAGCATCTCTTCAAGCTTCATTTTACGCCCACGCAGGTGGCATTCAGGGCAAATTTTTAGCATATGAGCTGTTTAACAGCAGCATTAAGCAGAAACTCGATGTGTTGGCCCGTGACTGAGGTTGCAAAGGCAGTAAATAAAAGACACCTCATTTTTCTCGCTCATTCTGAAACCAGTTTRTAGTAATGAATTAAAAATTAAAAAMCAGACTAAATACTCAATTCTTATCTATGAATATTTATAACAATATTGGACTTGCAAATCAAAGGTAATTTAAATGTCAAAACCAGTGTAAAGTCTTTCCTTTGTAGGATAAGTCAGAGAAAATTTATCTTGATTACAAGTCATAACATTGGGAAATTAGCATCTTTGGGTGTCAGTAATAAACACTTCTGTGCTATCCCCCTCTTCAGCTATGTATTTTGCAAAGACAAGAATTAATTTCAATTAAAAAAATGGCCCCTTAATTAACTAGCTAGGCGAGTAACAGGGAAATCCTGGTTGCATTCCTGCCATAATGATTATTTCATCTTGCTAAATCACCTCATGTCCTCTAAAGACCCTGCCTCCATAACCRTTTTGAAAGGAATGGTTTCTACCTGAGACTGACTCTCATATCAAGAAAGCCTCTCTTTTCATTGGGGATAAATGCTGCATTTTTTTTCACAGCTTGTGCTTAAAAAGGAAATGATTTTTGTTAATGTATAGCAAAGGCTGGTGTCAGCAAGCACCGGTAACATCAACCGCAAAATCGCTGTAAGTAGATGATGTTACTGACGACCTCTGCAGTCATGCTCAGATCTCTAATCTGGACCAAGAGGTGCTAGGTATCTGCTCCTTATTCTTACATTGCCAAAGTCAGGTGTTTTATGCTGATTTCTGCTCTCCTAGTTCATTTTTTAACCATTCCTCCATGGACCCTTGTGGTTTTGAGAAAGGTAAATCTGAAAAACAACCCTACTGTTAGCAGTCTGAAAATTGCTGTATGGAAGGTTGAACTACCATGGCAAAATACGTAGAGATTTTTCTAAACCTGCAATCATAAACTTAATTTCAGGAATAGCAGTTTTAGAGGCAGACAGAGCTCCTGTACAGAGTTCAATGAGTTCATTGRGCCCAACCCCTCACAATTGCCTCATCTTTTAGACTATTAGACCAGTCTTAAGCGCTGTCTACAGCCAGATGCTTTGGAGTAATGTCCACAGAAATTTATAACAGAAAAGAAATCTACCCACAGAGAAAACAACTTCCTCATGACAGTCATTTAGTGCCTGGATTATGCCTTCAAGCAAAGGAGGTTACATAAAGACTACACTCRGTAATGAATTCTCAGTAGCAATAGCAGGAACAAATCTGACATTTGTCCTATTAGCTTCATTTGTAGTCTTATCCTGTGGCATTTAGTTCTACATGTTCATTTTGCACCTTATTAAAAAAAAAATCAATTTTGTGAAATAGGGAGGCAATCAGCCTAAGGACTCCTCTTTGTTTTTTTGTGATAGATTTATGACCTTTTTGATGTGTTTTGCCTTGAGTTTGTTTTCTGAAGGATCACGCATTCTGCACCTCTGTGGATTTGGGGTCTCAGTCGCTTCCCCTCACTCCTTCCCTCCTTGTCCCTCAGAGTTGCAGATCTAAAACTTGCCTGAGGTCCTTGGGATCTGACCTGGTCAACACAGGGAATTTTAACCAGCCAACAGAGACATTTTCACCACTGAAGGGCCACAGGTTCTTTGGTTGCACTCTTCTCCCCTAGTTTGGGCCTAACCTAGCAGAGGCCTTTCCTCTGCTCCCATCTTTAGCCAACAAGTACTTCCACTTTCTGCTCTATAATCTCCCTGCTMTATGTGTATTTACCAGCTGATTTAGCCTCAGGATTTTGTGAGGTAGTGGCTTCAACACTCAGAAACCAGTAGATTCACTGAGCAATCTGGAGACACCAGGCCACTCTACAACAGGTCTTGGTCTCATCTTCCAGGAAAAACGTCTTTTCTCCAGAGATGGAACCCCACCAAGGCTGACACCTGTAATTCTGCAGTAAGAGCAGTATAGTGCATGGTATTACTATGAAAATATTAAATAGCCCTTTAAAAAGTAGTCTGAAGGTTGTGCATGAATAATCACCCCAAATTCTCTTAGAGACCTCATAGTTCCCCTTGCATTATAATGTTTTGAGATGTAAGATGAAGCCTCCAGAGTAGCCCAAGGTGCCCGTTAAGGTAATGGTAGACACATCTAAGAGAGTTTTAAGGCACCTACTTGTGGAAGGCCCATGGGCTGTGGATGGAGCAATCCAGGTTGTCCATGACCACCTTGGAGTCACTAGGGTTTTCTAGTGGAGTTACTAGTGTTTTGCAGTTACTGCAATGTGGAGCAAATCTCGCCAGTGCTGGCCTCCCAGCCTCCCATGCCGGGCTGGGGCTCTGATTCAAGGCCAGGTCAATCCATGAATCTATTTTGCATGAAGAGCAACCTGTCTCAACACTTCAGGCAAGGGAATTACTCATTAAAATGTAAAAGCACAATTGTGCCCAGTTCTCAAGCCTCCTTTGAAAAAGATAGTTCTGAGCATTGCCAGCTCTCATGCTGTTATTTTTTTCTCCCTTTCTGCATTGTGTGAGCCATTTCTTTCTCACTCTTACAGCTCTGAGAAAGGAAGGTGATACCCTCATTGAACTGATGCTTTTTCTTCTGTCCTCTGGACAGATCTTTTCCCCATTTCTCCTGCCATATTTTACATCCTCAGCTCCCCATCTCTCTTTTGCTGTAAATACCTTTAAATCCCTGTCTGCAAAGGGTGGGCTCTGTAAATGTGCTGAGGAACAAGCCAAGCTGTAGAGAAACCCTCAATTTCACTCACATCTGCAGAAGCAAAAGTGGTTTTCAAAGCAGGGCTGAAAAGAGGAGGTGATTCTGCAGGATCAAAGGGAAAGGTCCTGCAGTTCAATGAGAGCATCATCCCTGACTTTCTTCAGGCCTCAGTAGATCTGAGCTTCACATTGTAAATTAAAGATAGTAATTGTGGATCAGAAAAATGCACGTTAGGTAACTGGAGTTTAAARAATGAGCAAGCAGCAGATCACAGGTACATCCCATAGGTCAAGGTCTGACAGGAGAAGAGGACATGTCTTCCATTAAACCCCCTTGGTTTTCCCATGTGAACCATACCTGGACGTGGGCATGAAGACCACGATGCACACTAGCAAATTTCTTGCTGCTCTGTTTATTCAGTAATGCTACTGGAAATACTCAAGAGTAAAAAGGTCTTGTTTAGCTGCTTCCAAAGCCAACAGGATTAGACCTGAAAAAAATGACTGTAACATGACATTATTATAACACATTTGGTGATTAAACCAGATGACAAAGGCAGCCTTACCGATCCACTTCCTGCTGGGAATGCTGGGGGTCCACATCACCCCAATATTCACTAATATTCACAAATATTGCTATTTTTGTCCCCCTGGTGTTCTGTTTATGTGCTGGTGGAGGAAATGCAATCAATGGAAGACGCCCAGCTAGTATGTGATAAAGGAAGAAAGAAAAATCTTGTTTTATGTTATATTTATGTCTTGCCCACAGCAAGGGAGTGACAAAGTAARAGGATTTGGCCACCATTAAATAAGCACTCAGTGAAATGCAAATGCACTTTCTTTCTTCAAATATAGAAAACTGAGGAGAGACGGCTGAAACTTTCTCATGATTGGCAAGATGATGAAATCCCAGAGACCTTCACAAGTAGTTCCATGACTCTGAATCAGTYAGGCGGGTCTATAAACAAAACTGTGTGCCTTAATTTGCCTCAGTCACACTGTTCTAACACAACAGAAGGAGATAATTTTAGTCTTCCTCCAAGATACCACCTGGAGGACATTTTTTCTTGGTAGCAAATCCCATTATCCTGATTAAGAGATGTGTAATGGGGTGTCTTGGATCTGCAGGAGAGAGGTTCRGGTTCACATGTACTCAGTGCTACTTGACCTTGTTTGCTTTCGAGAGGTCAGCTACATTTCCAAAGTAGCAGAACATCTTCAAGGAGAGCTGGAGATCTCTCCAGGCCACCTCCTAGYCTGTTGAGAGAATGGAAGAGGTAAAACCTCCTGGGAAGGGCTGCCATGGAATTAGGGACTGCGAGAGGATATTAACAGCATTAACATTAACCTCCTCTAGAAAAAGCCTGGAGTTAGTTGGTGTAATGATTTTGTGTAATTGATTTTATTGCACTTGCGTGTTGTTTAGCGATGGAACCAGCAATAGCTGCATGGATTTTCTGTGCATCTCTTTGTGGACCATATTTCTGACTGAGATGAGCAGAAACATGAAGACTACTTCTAACTTGGCTGCCGATGGCAGAAAAAGTTGTCCAAAATCACTGCTGTTCCATAAGCACAGTTAAAATCCACCTCCAGCTCTGCGACTTATGACAGCTGCCTCTCCCAAAACCCACAGCGGAGCTTAATTTGGTCACTTTGTCCTTTATCTTCCTCCACACCAGTTAAGTCCTCTGTTCTGGCCAGCTTTCCTTCCACAGCCACCACAGCTCTCTCATCTCCAGGAAGGGGCTAATTTCTTAGGTGCAAACTCACTTTCTCCTGGAAAGTTTCATGGGAAAAGCTGTCAGCTACTCTAGGGAAATATATCTTTTATAGCTTAATTACATACCTGCACTACATAAAACCAACCAAAAGCCTTTTTGTCACTCTAGTAATAGCTATAATGGACATTTCCCCTTACAGAAATGCTAAATCCACATTGCTTCTGTACCAGGGATGTTTTTCTTTAAGTGGACCAGCTGTTATCCTAGGCCAGATGTTGGTCTCCCCCCCAGCTCTGGGACTGTGATCAAGTACTTTATATCAAATTAGCTTGTATTAAGTTAAAAGAATAAAAACAAAATACCTGCATTACCATGGCCTAAGAATGCAAGTTAGGAAGCAACGATGCTATTTTCTTAGTAAATTGAGAAATATTCCAAACTTCAGCTTTAAAGTTTGAATCCCAAGAGATATTGCAAGATTTTAATTGCTACCTTAATCAAAGTTTATTGGTGCTAACCAGAGCTCCTCATGGATTTAAAATTCAACCCATTTGTCAACTACTAATTATTTTAAGCAGACAAGCTGTTATTTTACCAGCTATATTAATGTAACTTCTCAGCATATGTGAACTACTACAAATAGCTTCAGAATATTTGATTCTAAGATATAATTTAACATACAAAGTATCTTTGCAATGTTCTCACTTGTCTCTCAGCCAAGTATAGGAATAGGTATTTCACCCCTTGGCCTTTTCCACAAGACATCTTCCAGCTCCTCCCAAAAAACATGAAAATAAACAGAAACGGGTCCAATGGGTTTCAATGGGAGGAGCATGTGTTCTTTCCTTTCTTTTTTATTATCTCTCTCTTGACGCATATACTCAATGCATCAAGCATCACTTCATTTAACTGCTTGTTGGTCTTAGTATTTACAAGTCTGTGCTTTATATAGCTCCATGCTGATGGCTTTGTGCCATTTGCTTTGTTTACTTCTGAAATGCAGACTAGAAATTCCCATCCTAGCTGGTCCCTTTAAGTGTTTTAATACATGTGTAGGCAAAAGCCATCCCTAGCACTTATCGGGATTGAAATGACTCAGTGTTACCTAAAGACAGAAAGAGAAAAGTTGAGGGATAATTGACTGTCACCACAGTTTGATTATTTTTGGACTTGCCTCGGGAGAAAACATCCAAGCATAATGGTCTCATTCATTGCAACACATATCCTTGAGCATGAACTGAAGAAGCAGGGAATAACACAGGTTTTAGAGAAGCAAGGATCCTGGTCTTGACTCACAAAATCATCTGCTGTGCTTTGTTTACACGGAGATACACTATTAAGCTAAACACGTAGTCTGCACTGTCAAGGCTGTAGTGGCTGCCACTTTGGCAACAACCCAAAGTAGCAAGGAAGCAGGATGATTTTTCTCAGTTTTGACAAGAACATCATTAGCTCCCCCAAAAAGGGCAAAATCACCCAGCATCAGGGCAAGCACTAAGCCAYGGAGGCCCTTTGGACAGATATCCACCACACAAGCTCCCAATGCTTTTGCAATGCCTTGTAAGAAAGAAGAAAGYAGAAAGGATAAATGCAAACTAAATATTTCCAGATGGCAAAATTTGAATTAGGACTGAATTAGTCAGACTGAATTAAGAGCATTAAGCATTATATGAACATTTCTTGCATTATGTATATGATTGACAAGCAGCAGACTTGGGAAAAACAAAGTACATTGTGATGGGTGATGGACTGTATCCCTTTGACAAAAACTCACTTTTRCTGAGTGATGAAGATGAACATCCATAATGTAAAACAAAGCCTTTTGCAACAGATATGTCTCAAATGTTAAAATCAAAAACTTCTTGCACCTTCACGTTTGCCAAGTTCTCTGAAACACCCTTCCAGGATCTCCCAGATTTGGTAACTGTCTCTTTCTTTGGGAATTGGACCAAAAGAGMCATTCAGGTTTGAGACCAGCATTCCAAAGATCAGGAGAGCAGGAAGTTTTTTCCTTGTGAATAGTGATACTGAAGAAGGTTTTATGGTATTTAACCATAGGGAACTATTTAGTAATAGGGAGCTTGAAGGTCCCCAGGGAATTGGATACTCAGATATTACCACTGTGCACAGTTAGGTAAGATAAGCCTTACATAAAACATTTATGTATGAATCATGCCTTTCTGCTATTACCTACGATAAATATGAAAATACTTTAGCCTAGAATTAAAACCGTGCATAGAAATGATGTTAAATGATCTCATCAGGTATCCAGTCAAGCTCAGGAATGTTGCCATTACTCAGTGCTTTGACATCTCCACAATCCCATCATGACCAAGAGAGGCATTTAAGTTGTTCTGCATCAGATGTTGTTTCTTATGAACTAATGATTTCTCCACAAAGGGAGATTTATGAATGGGAAAGCTGCTGGAATGTTTTTGCCATAGAGATATGATAGATTTCTTTTTGTCTCTATGCAATTTATTTCCATCTGTTCTGTATCTTATTAACTCCTGCAGAGTGTGTGATTAACTTAACTTCTCAAGATCATTAGCTGTTCTGCATTCCCATTATAGTTTGTCACTGTGGGACTGCACACAGGCTTAAAAATGTTACGTGTTAATTATTCTTAATATCTTAATCTGCAGYGACTCTCCTGTGATGTTCATGGATCTAAAGAGAGGAGTCTTGTTACCAGGAAAACATCACTGGGCTGGAGCAAACACAAAATGCTAATCAAAACACAGTTTAAGTGGACCCACTTTCTGATCTTATTACTAGAGCAAAACTCAACTCTAAGGAGTGAGGTGGAAATATGGAAAAGATCTTAGCTGGCTCTTTGCTGCCAGCCTCATGCCAGGAGCTGTTCACGCTCTCCGTCTGCCACTTGAATTTGTGTCAGTCTTTGACCCTAACAGACTTCCAGCTTCCTTCTTTTTGCTCATGAAAAACGAGTGTCTCCTGACAGAGCATTCTGTACCGTGTGGGTGAAAAGTTCAAAATGTGCATGAGCATGGAAATAATTTCCTCACGGTTAGCATTCACCCTGCGTCTTTTGGACCACTGCAGATTTGGGACAGTACCCTTTAATCCACCCACTGCTGAGGGTGTCAGGGAGGCCTTGAGGGGTAAGGTACCACATTTCAAGACATATCCTACTCGTAGTTATGAAACAGAGCTGAGAACCCACCCAGCATTCAGTCCAGGAACGTTTCCTTACTCTTTTCATTGTGAGAAACAAGTGAGAAACGTGAATTCCTTTTGGGAATAATTTTTGGGAGAATTTGTGTCTGGTGTCAGCTGCTCCTCCATGTAGGTGCTGGGATGCTGCCTTATGTGCCTGTTGGTCCTGCTCGGTTGTGTCCTAGCTTCAYAAGTTGCCCCTGTAATTGGTTTTGTACCAATTTTTGTACCAATTTGTACCAATTTGTACAACATTTTGTACCATTATAAACTTTATTTAAAGTATCTCAGGATGATATTTAATGCTTTAGAAAAGACCCCACTGGGGTAGAGCTAAGCTGCTCCTCAATCTTTCTGATCTATGCATACAACTCCCAGAGACAGACAGCGAACCATCTGAAATCAGATTAGATTAGGGCAGCTCAARCTGACTTGGTTGACTTGGGTGTGAAATACGGAACCTGTGACCCAGAACCAGATATAATAGCCTAGGGTTTAGAGTGTGACAACAACCACAGTGTTCAATGGCCACTTCTCTTATTGTTTTAATTATTAGCAGTTGGGTTTTGGTCTCCTGATCAGAGTAACAGTGGAGTATGAAGGAGAATCATTCCACCCAGCCAGCGGAGCTCCCCTGCTCGCTGCATAGAGGTGGTGCCTGCAGATACAAGAGGACATCGCAGTGAAGGAGCAGCTGCCAAAAGAGCCGGCACGGAGCACCCAGAGCTCCCCCTCTGCGGCTGCGGGCAGCCTCGCTGCGAGGACGATGGCTCTGCCAAATGCATCACTCTGCCCGCAGTGTTTTCAATAGCAGCCACCAGGAACACACTGTGACAGGCAGCTTTGCGTAAGGTGAAAYGTGGAATGTGTAAAGATCAAGCCCTTGCTCAAATACCTTGTTAGAGCTCCAGATCAAACACAGGTTTTGTCACCTGCCCCTATGCTTATTTGTCCATTATTTATGTTTCCACACAGGGGTGAATTTGTCTGGGGAAAGGACCCGTGCACGTATTCTGCAGTACAAGCCCTTCTCGTGCTGCATATCCAGTCAAGCATTTCAAGCTTCTTAGTCTGTTCTCTTACTTTTGAATTCTTTTAGGCTTCCTCAAATCTGCAAATTTAATTTAGACATTTATTACTTAAACGACCTAAGAGATTGTAAAGATTTGATACTAAAATCCYGTGCTAAGTAATACACTCTAAACCAAGATACGCTGATATGACTGATATGCTTCTTCATTTTTCCTTTTCTAGGTATAGATTTTCGATTTCCACATTCTTCCCTCTCCCAGGTACCGCCTGTGAAAGCAGTTGCTGCTTTCTCTCCGCRCTCACAATTGCAAACCTATCCTGCCCTGTTATAACTAAAGAAATGGCATTTAGCTGATAACAGCTAAACATTTGGCATAGAAATTTGGAAAGCTGTGCAAAGATGGGATTTAATTAGATGGTAATTTATTTTCTGGAAAAGGAAAGTCTTTGGATTTTTCAGATACATTCTGTGAGCATCAAATATGAGCATCATTGCCAAAAGTTCTTCTTGGCATGCCAGTGCCATATGCATTTCCTTTTCCTGCTTTGTCTTTCACAGGTTGCCATATCAAGAATCATGGTAGTTTGCTTATTAAGGACTGAAATTATCCACTGGGTGGTTAAAAATGCTAATTGTGGACGCTGAGTGAGATAACCAGCAATTTTGTAAAGTACATTTAGTCAAATAATTATTTTTTGGCAATCAAATGTTGATGTARCAGAACGTGCTTTCCTGATTGACATATGCTAACAATACTGCCTCCACAGTCAGGGGGAGGATAATTTACTTTTCATTTCCATTGGAAATTAGGTGAAGGAGAATGAGGTAGATTGTTAAAATCATCTATGTGGTTTAATTGAACTGATTTACTCAAAAAACACATGCTGAATGATACTGTGCGTCCTCCGGAGCCGAGTCCTCTCCATTGTCACTTCCAGGCGAGCTGCAAAGTCACATCTTCTCCTGGGAGAATATTCATCCCCATTTGGGTTAGCAGTTGTTCCCCAAGGTAGGTCCTCGTCCCCTTGCCAACCCCAGCTTCTGCCTTCACCTCTGCCTTGGCTTGGGCCATCCTTTTGGCACGCAACCACCCTGGACACATTTTGCTGCCAGAAACCCAGAATTTAGTTTTGGCTGCCAATCAATCAGGCCCCAGGGCAGGAGACCCGGTGTCACCAMGAGGACCTGCTCTGGTGACAAGTGTATGTCAAAAACTTTGTCAAAACTCAGGGCTAAAATTATCCCTTCACCACAGGCCATTTGCTTCCCACTGTCCCACAYATCCACTTATGGCAGCTTGTTCCTGGCAAGGGTCTGTGAAATCTGCAGCTGTCAATTTAGGGGATGCACCAGGGCCATATGAAACAGCATGGGACTGCCATGTCTACTGGCGCTTCACACTTTATTTCGTCCTCTGGCATTTTGATTTCATGCTTTGTGTTGTATATTTATTTAGGGAAAAAAAAAAAAGAGACCTTTCATGGGTAAATACAAAACATAAGTTAAAAAAAAATTATGTTTATCGTTTTCAATGAAAGAGTGTTCTGTGATGCAAATTCTCTCATTCAAAATATTTTGGGTCATTCCAGTTTGGGGCTTTTTTAATTATAAATACTTCCAGTGGACTTGTTTAATTTGTTGCCCTGTCTCCAGGAAGACTAGATCCAGACTTTAACCTTATTTTAAACTTTAAACTGATTAAGCAGTCTCAGACCTAGTAAAATATCTAAAAATATCGCTTAACAGTTCTAGATCCTTTCAGAACTGTGCACTGAAGAAGCATGGAAATAGTCATTTGCTGTCACTCAGGTGAGACAGGCAGTCAAATCTGCCTKGGAGCAAAGCTGCCCAACTACATCTAGGCAGGATCCTCCCCTGACATTCCCTCAGGTTGGATAAAGAATTTCTAATTAGGGAATTGACCCTTGATTTGATGGCGGTTTTTTTTCTGCTTTAAAAATAACAGTCACTGATGTCACAGAAATAAGGAAAATTCAAAAGTGAATGCCAGGTCTCCACTAACTCTCCTTTTCCTCACTTGCAGTAGCTTCSCTGCTGAGTGCCTGGTCTGGGGAAGGTTTTTGATGCCCATTATTAAATATTTGGGCAGGGGGAAGGAATTCGCCACTGCTTTGTCCCCTTGGAGATGCTGCTACCATGCAGAAGCGGACAAGAGCCCTGACCTAGGCAATTAAAGGTCCCTTCTGTGCTGGGATAGGGCAGATAAACCCAACCTGCATGTCTTTCCTGGGAACAACAGTCCCTGGGAGAGCTTCTTCCCATGGCTGGGCTGCACACAGCTGGGATCACTACCTTGGGGTGAGGCTCAGAGCAAGCTGCACCTTTTTCTTCTCTCCAAYTGCATAAAATTCCTCTAACAGCTGTGATTTTCCCCCTCCTCCCTTTCAAATACATAGATGCTAAAGTCTGGGTTTGTAGGACRGAGGGAAAAAGAAGTTCCCAACTGAAAAAAACATCTCTTTTCCAAAGTGGCCTTTGGATATGTGTTCCTCCAAAAGTGACCCTGGAGCACGACTGAACAAACCTTGKTGGAACTACTAATTTAGAGGGCCTATTTAAGCCTGGTGGGGAGTCATTAAGCGAAGTTACACGCCTATCTTATCTCTCACTGTGGTGAACAAGCTGATGTCTGCTTTCAGCGGTAACCCAGGGAAACCATGGCAGCTGAATAATTCGAGGGACAACTTGGCAAAAGCAAATCACGTCAGCACGAAGCTCAGCAGAGCCAGGAGAGTTGTTTTTAGTACAAAAGATTTAGGAAAAGTCACAGACCCAAGAACTTGGTTGTTATTTGATTTCATTTGATTTTGCTTGTCCTTTCCACTGTGTCTCTCTGACCCTTCTATTTTGAAAGAATAAGGAAATTCGCATCACCTTAAATTTTCCTGTCTCCTCCTGCTTGSATAGACAACATAAAGTAGGATTTTTATGGAGCCAGTTGAGATAGTCTGATAACTGGCTTTTTCTTCTCCAAAAGTGTGACTGAATTTCCATGAGGATCCGTTTGTCTTCTTATGAGCTTACAAAGTCCTCTTGGCAGCCTTGAGCTGCCTTCTGTGCCCTGCAAAGCCCTGGCTCATTTTAAGGCTTCATATGTGGGGYTGAATTAAAGTTTCCTTTGGCAATAGAGAGCTAAGAGAAAGCTAGGATGAAAAGCGTGCCAAAAGACGTGAGTGGCTAAATGGACTCCCAGCAAGGCCGAGTGACTTSTCTTGGATCTGAGAGACCCACTGAGCACATTATACCCATGCAGGAGGAAGGGCTGAATCCCCTGTTGTTCTCCTGGTTCTTCCAAGGCCGGGAAGGCTCAGGGAAGTTCTTTAGGAGCCTGGGCAGGAGAGGACTCTTGCTTGCAGCAGATCCAAGCTGGGAAGGTGGCTTTGGCGTGTGTCATGGAGCAGCAGGGAGCAATCAGATCAGCAACTTGGAAGCCTACACAGGCATTGCACTTCTAAGAACTGGATTAAGACAGAGCACGAATTGCTGTCACGTCTTTACATCCAGTGAGCAGTCAAATATCTCTGTTGCTCCTGCATGAGGTTGAGTGTGTAGGCAGAGCTTTCTGCTCAGAGGTCACCCTTAGCTGGCATACACCTCTTCATGATTTTATACAGTAGAGAGCAATCCGTGGAAGTGTGATTGGTGTCTTCAGGGCAGCCTTTTTAAGAGCATACCCTGCTGYTGATGAGATTGTGTAAACTGGAAATTCACTGCCTTGGGTAGCTGATCCTAGAAGTTAGGGAGTGCTTTGGGCAGTGGGATTTGGTCCATTGAGGAAAGGGAGAAAAGCTCTGACTAAATTAAACTAGGAGAAAGTTTCAATCAGTCTGCAGATAGAAGGAAGCCGAGCTGTGTAGTGTTTAATTTTCAACTCTGCTTCAGGTAGATTGCAGGGAAAGATCTCTAAGGTACCTACGGACACAGAGTTCACAAAGGTGTTCACTGACAGTCGCCACAGACACTAGAAATTTCAGCACTGTATAAAATCCCATTAAATGCCCACATAAGTTTATCAGGTCCTGAAGGCCTTGGATGTATAGTCCTAGGATTTCTCTTGAAGCCAGTGGGGAACTTTCTCTTGTCTTTGTAGAGAGGCCAAGTTTGAGGCATCAGCTCCAGCTGTGTATAAAGGCATCTGAAAATGAAGTCCTACTGAGCTGCCATGCAGAATTGACTAGGGTCTGAACTCACAGAACCTAGAAAACCCAACACTGGAATACAAAGGGTTCACAGGAGGGGAATTAGCTTTGTAGCTCTTCCTGTGCTCAGGAATTTGTGCTTGCAAATAATTCTTTCCCCAAATTAAAACCTTCTGCCTCCAGGGAAAATATTGAATTTATTTCTGACTATATGAGGGTTGTGGTGCAGCATGAAGACAGAGGAAAAATCATTAAATATAGCCTTTCATGGAAAGCATGCAATTTTAAAAATTTTATCATAACAATTCATAAAAGAGAAAGTCAATACTATTCTAGACAGTTTCTTGAGTTCCTTGAAGAATGTACAATACAATTAAGGAATGAATCAAGGTTTTAAAGAAGAGTTTTTGAGCTCTATGTAATTATATCAGGCAAGACTAATTTACAGGTAGGGCAAATTTTTTGAACAGAAGCCAACAAACTATGAATTCCAGGTAACAGAGTTAAGMACTTCCCTTTCCCCATTTGCCCAACAGGTGGGAAAGGATATTCAGCAGCTACAGCAATAGAAATAGCCACGTAAGACCACGTGCTCATTTCTGAACCTGCTAGGAGAAGTTCAGCCCAGCTGTACTGGGGAGACTAAATAAATAAACCCAGTTCTTTACAAGTGCAAATTACTCTCTCGGTAAAACTGTGACAGTTTGTACCAGATGAGAATTTGTTTCCTGTTGCTTAATGATCTTTCTAAGTGTCTTGAGAAGGTTCCAAAAGATAAGTATTTTTTTGTATTCAGAGAGCGTGATGTCCGTTATCTTTCAGAAGGTAGGGGTACCTTAGAAAATCACTATGTATTTAACAAAAGAAGCCATTAACAACTTATAATGGCAGTGTATATCTCGGAATTTCCTCAGGAAATTATCCATACAGGAATTCTGTTGTTATTGCTAGCATAAACCAAGAGAAATGCTCTCACAGTTGTGGGTTGCTAGAGACAAAACTCAGCTGGTATTTTTGCTAAATTCATCAAGCTCTAGAGCACACGCTGTACAGAGATTTGATCTAACTRAAGACAACTTTGGCAATAACAATGCTGCCTGTCTTTGCCAAAAGAGGAATTGTATCTTTCATAAATTTACCAAAAAAAAAAAACATATATATATATATATATAAGTGCTTCTAGCTGTATGTGCACCTGCTGCCCCTATGATTAGGTGCTACTTATTTCTTTGTTTTGTGGGTGCTGTGTTGTATCATGTGGGTTGCTTTCCACCCTTAGCCTCAACTCCAACTTGGATTTGGTTGCACAGTGAATGCTTGAGAAGATGGAGCACTTGTTTGTAGATGAGACTTTCCTGGCTCTTGAGTCTGCAGAAGTATGTACGGTTGGGTTAGGATGCAGGGATACCTCTGTATTTTAGGGCACTCAGATGCAAGAATAATGTGGCTATTCAGGAGAAAAAAAGCTAGAATCCTTGGGACACAACATGAGCAAAACTCCCTATTTTTTTGGCAGTTTTATTATTTTAATTGCTTTATTATTTTTAATAAAGCTGCTTCCATACTTCTAGTGATTTGTAGCATGCAGTTTAACTGCCATTAATATTTTGAAGTTTTAAAACTGCCCCAGTTTATGCTGCATTATGACCTGTTATGCTTCCAAGAGATATGAATGATCACAGAAGCTTATGGAGAAGAAATTCCTGTCCATCTGGTGACAGTGTCTGTGGACCCTTGTGGTTGTACAACCATTTCATTGTAGACAAACAAGCAGGCAGAAAATCTCACCTGCCAGTCAAAAGATTTCATAAGACGTGAAAGTGAAAGACACAAAACCAAGACCCTCTCTGTGAAGAGGTCAAGGAGCCTCAAAACAGAGATCCTAATGTAGATACAGTTGCATTGATTCAGTTCCTCCAACTCTACACTTCCCAGTCTCTTAGATCACCAAATTGCATGTGAAAGAAAGTGTCCTTCTCAACAACTTGGACCATGGGATATTAAGTCAATGGGAAGACTTGAAGAGACTTCTGTTTTGGTCTGCGCTCATCATAGCGATGTGACAAACTTCCTCCTGAGTCTTTTTGGAGAGAACATCTTGCCCTTGGTCCCTGTGTACTGATGAGGAGTTCACCATCCCATCAGGCCAGCCTTGACACAAACATATAGACAGAGCTATAGATGCCTCTTCTTTCCCAAGCTGCCTCGTTAAGCTTGTTTCCAATCGAGTTTTATAGAGAGCACACAGAGCACACAGAAAGACTTCCTGCTTTTATTTGACACGAACAGTGACTTCCACTTGATTCAATCATTGTTTAATTTGATCCTCCATTTAATTTTATCAAAATTGTAGTAATCAAATAATTTGTACTGCAAACAATATAACTTCCACTTGTTTATTCCGATCAATTTTAATCCTTTAAGACACAAGGTTTATTGGATAATTTGATCAGCAGATAACAAAAAGCTCTCATTACACCTACCAGGAAAGGCCGTAACACACACATACACACACAAAAAAAGAGAGTAAAAAGATTCCAGTGAGAGCTCATAAATAAAGAAAAACATAGTAATATGCTGTTATTTAGAAATCATTCTATGCACAATGAAAGCTAAGAAGGATCCTGCTGTTCACAAGATGTAAATATCAATGGCGTATGTCGGTCAAGGTATTTCTGGCGATGAACTGCATTGAAAAGGGGAAGACACATAATTGGATGCAAGCCACTTTGTCTTTCTCGAGGCTGACCCATCTAAATGAATGCATGTCAACGTTGTTTAAGCTTTCCCTCTGTGCAATAAGGCTTCTTCTTCTTCAAAAGYCAAAGTCATCAGAGTAAGTGCTTGGAAGAGATTTCCATTGCATGCAGTTTGTGTCTGGTTGTGTGAAATAAAACGCAATCCCTTGGTTCAGTGATCATTCTTCCTTGACGGTGCCACTTCTCTTCCCCACAGGCCAACACCTTCATCTCCTTCGTGTTCCCCATGGTCGTCATTTCTGTGCTGAACACTATCATTGCCAACCAACTCATGGTCATGTTCAGGCAGGCTGCCCAAGAAAACCAGGTTTGCACCATCGGAGGACAGCAGACGATGCTCAGCATGTCCATGGAGCCCAGTCGGGTGCAGGCCTTGAAGCATGGCGTGAGGGTCCTACGTAAGTACTCGCACACTTTGGGCCTGAGCAGGCTAGAGGCGTCTATGCAAATGTGCTTTCAGGAGTAACAGTCTAAAAATGGTAAACGCCCTCATTCAAAAATTGTCTTCAACAAAAAGTAGCTTTTTTGAACCCCCTAAACATCCCCCAAATGATTTGTCCCTTCCAGAATTGCCCAGCTTTCTTCTCATAGCCCAAACTTTGGGGAAAAATCTTTTATTCTTTTCCTAGGTTTCCTTTCCTTCAATTTATTGAGGAGGGAATTCTAGGGAATTTTATAATCTATTTTATTTTTGACTTTCTTTTCCCCTCTTAATCACTTTTCTCAGTCCTAATCTTCTCTTAAAAGATAAACGAGAATTTCATATAGAAAAATGGAGCTAGACAGCGAGTGAGCAATATGATGTTCAATGAAGTAGAAGATGAAAAATGAAAATCATGAAATAGAAACAATCTGAAAATAAGCCACTTTGTTTTCTACTTTTGGCCTTCTACAGTCTGAACAACTCTCATATATTTTTTTTTCAAATGGAATGGGTCAGAGGACTGACGTAAAACCAGACAAACTCATCTTGAGGGATCAGTTTTGAATAGATGGGTTCTAGCATCCCTTTCATATCTCGGTGAATAAGTCAATATGCCAGAGCAAAAGGGTAGGGAAATGCGGCAAAGTGGAGGTTTGTGGGCTGTGCTCAAGGGCCAGGGGATCTAGGAGACAAAAAGGCAGATTTTTTTCCAAATACACCACAACAGGGAGACAGTGGGAGAGGCAGAGGCCTTTGCTATAACTAGCTACGTCCCTATTTAGAAATGCACTTAAGTGTATTCTTAAATTCATTCCTTTTCCAGAGTGCCTCATTACAGGCTTTGAGCTAAATATGTACGTAAGTGCCATTCTACATAGTTATACTCTTCATTAATCAAAATTTAAATACCAAGTCGGCTTAATGATGTCTCCAGTTTTGCTAACAGACTCATATGGGACTCGGATCTGTATTTAGTGACGTATATAAAAAACTTTCAGAAAGCATGAATTGCCCTCGGAGTGGACTCGGCGCAGGATTTGCAGCCAGGTTAATGTTGTCCACAGTGAATCAGACACGTAAACTTCTCTGAGCTTTTATAAGTGGAGACTTTCAAATCTCAGTGTTGATGGATTTCTATCCTTGGCATTCAGTGAAGAACTGCTGTGAAGGTGCTCTCTGCTTTGTTAAAGGTGTATGGAAGTAGGGAAAACCAGCTTTCCTCTGAAGATATACATGGAGAAGTAAAGAATTTGTCACAAAATAATCATAGCTTGACTCAKATTTCAGATTTTCCTTGTCGGAAAAGAAATGTGACAAAATGACTCAGATTTAAAAAAGAAAAGATTTTTGATCAGTTCAGTCTTTTCCTAATGTTTTTCCTCTTCAAATCCCTAACTTACAATTGTTTCAAATGTGAAACCATGCTAAAATATCACTCCCTCTGTTGCTTTGCTAACAAAACATTTTTCACATAATCCCATGTACTTACATTGTATAATAACCCAGGGATGACTTCACTACATACTTGAAAACTTGACGTGAGACAATGACAGAGCCAGTGACATAATTCGGTTATTCCTGTTGCACATAACCAGAGTCAATCCATCTGAATCTTCTGCGTTGCTCTCACTTGTCCAGCAGTAGATTGCATTCTCCTACATGCAATTGCATTTAGAAGCTCCAAAAGCTTCCAAAACCAGCCTACATAATGCCATATAAACATACTACTCTAAAAAATTATATCAAATAGGGCTAAATGTTAGGGCCAGTCTGTGATAGGAAATGACTGGAAGCTCTTGATGAATATTGACCATGCTGGGAGAGGTCCCCGCTTCTCCCAAAGTCAAGTGCCTGGCTGTGGGGAAGGTAACTTGGATTTACATTCTTCCCTGGGAGTCAGATGTCTCCTTTTAACGTAAATCTGCAGATTTCTTAAGGGATACACGTGGACCTCTTTTATTCTTCTTCCTCATTGGTTTCTTCTTTTTTAGCTCACTCTTTTAAAGAAAAATTGGTTTCTTCTTTTTTGGCTCACTCTTTTAAAGAAAACTCCCTGAATCCCACAAGGCTCATGAAATTTTTAAATGGATGAGGTGCATGACAAAGAGGATTGAGCAACACAATATTTTTTTTCCTGTCCTGGTGATCCGTGCTGTAGGCCAGGACTAATTTCTGGGATTCCTTTTGTGAGTTGCAATTTGTCTGCAATAAAGACCAAGAAAGAATTTTTTAAATCCCAAACTAGATTAGCATGCATCAGATATTTCAAGAAAAAAGCCTCTTTTTGCAATGCTTCTAGCAGAATTTTGCAGCCCTTTGAGGACTGGCTAACTAAGCATTTTTCAGATCATGCTCTGTTCTGGAAAATATCTTCATACATATTTCACATGCAATGAAGTGTTCACATAGGTACACGCAGTTATTGCAGTTTCTCAAACATTTGTAGGTATTAGCAGAAATGGCCATTTATTAACTGCTCAGGTGGCTCTTCACAGTTTGAAGAAATTAAACAAAATTGTGATTGATGCAGATGAAGACAGAAAGAGAGGATTTTTTTTTCCATCCAAACAATCTCGATTAGACTAATCATAAATCATCTTTTCCTTTTCGCCTTTATTCATTGATATATGAGGCTAAAGAACAGACCTRCTCACACATGCAAACTCTCTGAGGAAGAGCTTTCAAATCAATTTAAAAGCGAAATTGCCCCAGCATTTTAACGATTCAGTCAATAGCAACTTAAGCCTTTCATATAAGGCTTTATTCCCCTTCTTTTTCTGCAGAGCTTTCATTCAGACTAGGTTAAGTAACAGATCCTGAGCCCAGCAATCAGTTTGTTCAGTGGAATACTGGATGTCTGTGTTAAATAAGATGAGGAAAACACCAAAGTATCTGTACGTTTAAAATAACAGATGGGAGAGCAGAAGCTGTTCAAAAATAGTATCCAAAATAGCTGCATGGCACCAGAACCCGCCCTGGGGCACGAGGCCYGCAGGTGTTGGTGGCATCTTTTCCAGTTTCTTAACGTGTCTTCCTCTTTCCATTTAGCTGCCTTTTCTCACTTTAGCCACAGCATTTCACACTCCTCTCTATCTTTCCAGTATTTTATACTCTCTAACACGTAGGAGAGCAAGCTCTTCATGGRTAACACCAGGGACACCTCAGCTCATGCAGCTCTCTGGGCCTGGCTCAGGAACATGGCCCTTACCGCTAGGAGGGCATGAAGTGGGTGAGATAGAGCAACACACAGCCATGGGTGGCCTTGAGGTGGCCCTTCAGGTTGAAAGCAGTGTTTGGCCATCATGTTTCTCCAACAGGATAACTTTGTAATGTGGACTATTGACCACAATGTACACACAAGTCTACAGCCCTTGCAGCAAATACAGAGAGAAATCACTGTCTTCAAAGCACCTTTCATAACTCTGCTGATTGCCTGTCAGATTGGTTACCAAGTGAATGGAAAGAAAGAGTTTTGAATGACACAAGCCTAGCTCTGGTAATGGGATTGAGACAAGCTGATGGGTGTTGAGGGGAGGTTTTGTGTATCCCAGGATGGACATTGGTTAAGCTTATTAAAATGTGATCAGTTCCAGGTAGCATCTGCTCTGTTACAGGAGCTGCTTAATGAAAGTAATCGTAAAGCACTTAGAGAGGTTCAACTAATTAAAACACTATCTGTCAATCTTCCACAACTGTCTGGGTGATGCTTCAGAAATACCCTTGTAGAAGATGAGGCCAAGTCCTATTTTAACTTTTAAGAATTTAGAAAATGAAAGCATGAGTTTGAATGTATTAGGAAATGCTAGTAAAAAGCCAGGTAGTAATGAAGCATCCATGCATCCTACATGTTTCATTAACATGTGCTTGAATAATTCATTAACATGTGCTTGAATAATTTCCCTTACGAAAAAGATATTCTGAAGAGTTCCTTTATTTCTCTTCACTAATGTTCTGATTTTGAGATTTCCATCTGAGGAGGATACTGCTATGAGTTTTAGTGCAACCATCCAGCAAATAGGAATAGCAAATATTCTGTAGCCACAACTCACAGAAGACCTGCACTCTGAAAATCTGCTGTTAACAGCTCTCTTCYATAATTAATATATCTAAGGAAATCATATTTGTCCATGAATCATTTCCTGCACAAGAAAGGAACCAAATTCACAATGACTGTACCCCTAATCAAAAGTTTGAACAACTCCAAGCAGAGTTCAACAAAACCCCTGTGACATTAAGCATAAGTAGRAATGCAGTTTAACAGCTGAAGTGTCACACTGAAATTCAAGAGGATAAATTGGCTCTATAACAGTTGTATATGTTTCTCAAAGATGTTTGTACTTTTAGGTTTACTTTACAGCCTTCCAAGTGAAAGAACAGTATCGGAGCAGTGTGTAARCACCCACTGTAGAGCAGAATGGATATAGCTCTTTGGACAGGGAGGCTCTTTTTCCTCACCTCCCAAAAGGTTTCCCTCCAGCGTTGCTTTGGTTGCATTGATGGGGAGATGTTTCTCTGGGCATTTAGGCTCTAGCAGCTGCATCTTCCAACACAACCATAGAGCTGGTCACGCTCAACAAGGAGATTTCCCAGATATCAAACCCTGTCCATATGAGTGTTTATAAAGCTAATTAATGCATTTTCAAACATCAGATCTGGCCAGGGCCTTAGTCACTTTGGAAACMTAGAGCAAGTACAGGTATAGGGTCCCCACTGGCAAGCAGGAACAGTTTGGGAACCTGTGAAACTCAAAGCRGGAGGGGAAAGCAGATTGGAACTGCAAAGGATTCTAGTTTGGGTTATATCTGATTTTGCAAAAGAAAAAGAGGTTTGAAGCTGATGAGAGGCTCTGGGTTCATGAGAAGATGACGGGAGGTCTTTTCTAACCTTCAAAGAGAAATCTTTCTTTCTTCTTCCTTTCACTCAGAATATCCTGGTGTCTCTGAGGAGAATGACACAGGCAATCAGGCAATTGAGCCTGGCAACTTCTTCTTTCTTTTTACAAAAGACAAAAGCTAATTATCTTTGAAGGAACTGGGGAACACACCCCTCTYCCCCCACCCGATTTGCACAGCACTGTCAAGAAAGTGCTGCTGTGCTAGGGCTATTCTGAAATTTTCTTTTAATCTTCATTTTCTGCCTGTTTTGCTCTGTATGGACAAAAGCCAGGCCTAAATAGTGCCCGAGCGGGCAGGAATTCACAGGTTTTCAAACCTGTGTTAGCTGAAGCCACTGAAAATTGGGAAAGGAGAGTATCATCTGAGTGGGAAAGGAGAGTATCATCTTGCTGCCAGGAATGGAAATGGAGTCAAATGTAATGTTCACGTTACTAACACATACAACTGCGACAGGGGTTTGCATCCAGCAAAAGGCTGGGAGCCTTCAACGATGTCCGAGGGAGTTGGCTTCTCAGGCCTATGTTATTCCCACTTTTACCTTGTTTATTTTTTTTCCCTATGGACTTTATCACTGTGCATCGGTGGTCCCCGATCTCTGCTGCTTGTTGCTCCACTTTTATGGAGATCCTTCTGCAGCCTGGTGACCCACATACCAACATAGGCAGTTTTGATTTTATTAGGTTCATACCCACCCTTGTAACTGCTACAATCCCTCGCTCAGGGCCTGCTGGTATAAATATTGCCTACAACCTGTCAGGTACTGCATCATACTAACATAAACAGCGSCTCGAGGTTTAGCTAGGCACTGCCAACTACGTCTACACTTGGCCCGGCCTTTGCCATCTGTCATATCAAATGGCAGAATGATATTTGCTGCCCCTTGTGATAGATTCTCTTGCAATGGCATCAGCTAAAWAAGCCTATAAAGCCCAGAAGCTTTGAATACACAAAGACTGTCTCTCCAGAAATCAGGATTAATGCAAATCCAAGATTTGAGCTCTGTGGCGCAATCTTAGAGGTTATTCAGTATCGAAAAGAGCGTGCATTCCTTGAGCAGAGTTGGAGGCACATGGCTGGTGAGGTGAAACTCCAAAGGCTTGGAATTTTCATTCGGATGAGGCCTAAAAATGGCTGCTSCCTTTACTCAGAAGTTAGGACACGCACCTTTTGGGCTTTATGCATCACGATCCTCCTTGCAAGGCAGAGAAAATAAGTAAAATGGTCAGATTGGGTTGAAGGAATGAGAAGAAAAGATGGGCTCAAGAAAAGTCCTCAAGGAAGGCTGCCCCAGGGCCCCAGAGCTGTGATTTGCTGTGACCTGAAGAGGAAGAAGGAGGCAGGACAGGGAGGAAAACGCCTGCCCAAGGCATCCTGCTCCAGCTGCCCCTTCTCCCCTGAGGCAGTTCTAGGCATTTTGGGCCTCAGATGTGCCGTAAAGAAGGACAGAGGGGCCCCAAATCCCCCCTTTTCTGTAGCTCCTGAACACAGTCGAGTCAACCTCCAAACACCTGTCAGGGCCTTTTTACACATGATTTATTTCTGAGCTTTCACGCTGACGCAGCCTGAGTTTTTCAGAGAGGTTAGAAATGGAAAAGGCCTGTGAGGTCATTTAGGCCGTTTCCCAGCCATAACCACAGGATAAACACAAAGTAAAATACAATTCGCAGCGTAATCTAATAYAATTTAACTTCCAGGATTGCTTCCACATTCGGTTTAGTCTGAAAATCAAGACTGGCATAGTTTAAATCATCTTTCGCGAAATGAAAAAGATGTCACTCAAAATTTATATTTCCCTCTGCAGGACTTCCTGTGCGATAAACAAACAATAGCTCCTCTCTGCTCCTATCCTCCTTCCTCCCTTGTTCCTTTCCTACTTGGGATTCGGTTCCAACAGACGGAAAATAGAGCCATTATAAGACAAAATGTAGAGCCACAGGATGTAATAATTCAGGCTCTAATGTACTTTTAAACTGGAAGCTRGATTTAGGAGGGAAGTGGAAATCCAGCCGTGTAGAAGGAACATTCCCAGGTGGCCGCTGCACTCCTGGGCCCCACTGTCCCTTTGGCCACTCTCAGGCCCTGGCCTTGGGTCACCATGTGGCACCTCACTTGCTTAAATGTGGAAAATAGAAGTTTGCAATGTCTGCTTCTATTAAGACCACATTTGCAAGGAATTATTTAATTCCTTTAATTCCTCTCGGTGCAATGCAGCAAGGCTGGGTGAGCAGAGGGTGGGAAGCGGCCGTGTTCCTTCCAGTACTGATGCCACCAGACAAACAGTGACCAGTTCTTGCACTCAGCATTAGATGGAATGTGAGCACGTTCCCACATATCCAATGCATCCCTGGGGACAGCACCTAGTAGGGCCGGATTGCCACCCTAAATCTCTTTGATCCCGTGTATGATAAAATTAAAGCATAAGGATTAAGGGTGACAAACACAGGGACTCCTAATCTGAGCAGCACAGCAGCTTGTGGTACAAAAACGCAGAGAATAGAGAATTCTTTCGGATATACAGCACAGCACGCTGCCATCTGGGATTTTAAAATCAGACCATAAGTGTCTCCAATGCACTTAGCTATGTGTTTAATAGAGTTTTAATTGCAGAGTGATTGCATGTAATATTACAGAATTACCACAGATTACTTAATTGACTATTCGTTTGTTGAGGTTCCGCAGTTATTCTTCTCAATCTGGGTTTCTGCTGGTATAGATTCCTGCCTCCATATTATTTGGCTCTGCACTCTCCAAGCTACAGGAGCACAGGGCATTTCCAAAGAGGAAAACACTTCCAGCCAACACATCGGTAAATTTAACAGCCAGATGTGCGGGATTGTTAAAGGTTATTCCAATAAGAACCCGGCTCATGCTGTTTCTAAAGAGGTACGTGCAGTGGAAAGCACATGGGAAATGCCAGTGTAAGTAGGTTGGTGCAAAGATTATCCAAACATCCTTGTGTGCAAAAATGTCTTTTCCATGGTGCTGGAAAGCTGGAGCAGCTCTGACCCTCTTTGTCTCAGCAAGGCTCTTGGTGTCCCCATGGGGACATCACTGCCCCGCTGCCCCTGACGTGACACTTCCCTCTACTCCCGTGCCACGTTTCATTTAGGGGATGTCCCCTCTGAAGCCCAAAGCAAAGCTGCTTGGGGCAGGAGCAGGCACAGGTCAAATTCATTCGCTTAATTGTGGCTTTTTAGATGGGCTAAAGAGCTGCAGGCAGCGAGTGACGCGTTCCGGCTGCGATCGCAATGACCGCGTAGCCGCCAAACGTATTCGGATTGAAATAATGAATTACTTGGACAAGAAAATGAAAACAGACCCTCCAGCCTTCCTTCCAAAACATGTCCCTTCAGCTGCCTTAAACTTTATCAAGTAAATGGCTTTTTCAGCATTCCTGGACGATGCTCTCATATTTCGTGCGGCCTGATACTGAAGGAGCAGAGTCCTCTCCAGCTCTGCATTGGTATTTCGTGAAAGAAACAGCATGTGGGGCTGGAGTAAAGCTGTCAGGAACCCCTGAATGCCAGTCAGAATCTGGTAGAGACTCCACCATCAATGATACCCCCAAAGAGAGGGCACAGACCCTTCTCCCCACCACATGTCACTGTTGGGGACAGTTGCTGAAGGCTCCTTGTGCCTCTCGATTGGGTAACAGTGATGGGGAGACACAACCCGGGGCTCTCTCCAAGGGCTGTGTTCTCCAAGGGAAGCAAAGCTGCTCCTCTGCTCCCCTCTGAGTTATGGCATAGTCCCATGGGAGAAGAGGGACATGGGTTGGAACATACCCATAGCAATATTTCTTCAGTCCCAAGGCAGAAGGAAAACCAGCCTTTGAGTCTAAGTACCAAATCTCGATTGCACTGTTGGTACGACGCACCGCAAGAGCACTCTGTTGCTTCCTATCCTTTAYAGGTCACATAAAGGACAAGAGTGATGCGGCCCTTACTCTCTGTAGAGCAAATTTGGGATAAAAAATTAACATGATTATTTTAYTTAGCCTTGGTATTCTGAATGGTTTTTATTGTGTTATGTTTTAACGGAGATTTCTTTATTTCCTGCTTGGATTCTACCAGAATCCTGTTTTTTCATAGAAGAGTTGAAATACGTATTACAAAAGGAAACACATCTCTCCCTCAATTGCCTGATTTATCTACTTTCTAAACTGCATTGACAAAATCTCTTTACCGTTTGGGCTTTTATCCTTCAGAATTAATTCATGTTCCATTTTGTTTTCCATTGTCTGATGTTTCTCAGCTAGAATCCAGAAGGAAATACATAAAGACTTTCTCTGCTCACCTTTCTAATTAATCATTTCTATTATGGCAATAGTCAGACCCAGGCGTTTTGCACTGTCTTGCTCAGATATTGCATAAATGCAGAATTGAGACAATTCTGTCTTCAAAAAACAGCATCTGAAGCCATTTATGATCCCAAGCACCGTGGGGACTGTGGTCAGTGGCTCTGTGCTGCAGATGTAGCTCCATGTAGCAAACTAATGGGATTATGTTGTCCCCAATTCCCTGCCTACATGGATGAAAAACATATCCTATCTGTCTCTGTGGGAACTTTAGACAAAATAGCAGTGCCACGAGGGCATAAAACACAAGGACAGCTGCAAGCAAAGCCCAATATTACTTCARCCACTATCTGAGCTAGGTACCAGCGGTCCCTTACCTACAGTGTATCTTCTTCTGCATCTACCCTTATAGCTATTTTCTCTAATTTCTGCTGCACTTGTCTTTATAGACATTTATAGGCTGGCTCTCCCTCAGGCTTATTGATGCTTTGCATGGCAACCATGTAAGAGCAAACGGAGCTTTCCACAGCGTGCAGGGATAAACTTGCACCGAGACAGGTCCCTTTGTCACCTCAGGTGAATTGCACACGGAAAGTAATGGGCTCTCTTTGTGCCTTGCAGGTGCTGTGGTGATTGCCTTCGTGGTCTGCTGGCTTCCCTACCACATACGGCGGCTCATGTTCTGCTACGTCCCCTCCGGACACTGGACAGAGTGAGTCATGGCACAAAAGCCACCCCCAACACACTGGGACAAGGAGAGGACCAGGTCCTCAGCACCTCGCTTTACAGATGGGGAGAGGATGGGAGAGCAGAGATGCTCTCCACACAAGCGCCTTGACCCCCCATCCTCTAATTGCTGCTTTGCTGCTTCCCTTGGATTTCTTCTTGGGATTGATAGCCAAATTTAGTCTTCATTTTAATATCTAAACCCCCAGAGGAGGCTGAAGGAAGCACTAGCTTGAAATTAGGTGCATCGACAGCCCTTGCTGCTTTTACTGAGATCCACAGAATAGTCCTCTGTTAACAACAGTGACAAATATTTTCCCCTGACAGTCCATGCTAAAATGGCATTTGGACTTGGGGGGATTACAGTGGATTGCCGTATCCATGACAGAAACATCCATCACCGGCCCTGGGATGGAACAGCTCATGTCAGCGCACGATTTAGTTCCACAACRCTCCAATTTCTAAGTGACAGGAGAGATTACACAGATGGGAAAATAACTGTACTGTTCACTGAGCCTGGGGTAGATTATTTACTTGCTTTTATAGGCAATGAATCAAAATTAAGTACTAGCAGTTGTCAGTGAGCAGAAAGTGGGTTGTTGGAGAGTTAGGGGGTAGCTGGGTGCGTGCAATTGCACCCATGTCTAATGCAGGGGCATTGCTGGCAGGGGTGCCAATGCCCACAAATGTCATCTCTGCCTTTCTGCAGCACCATGCACCTATTCAGAGCAGTTACAGAGCTGCCCATTCAATGGGAATATGGGAATAAGCACTAATTCCCTCTGGGAATATACACCCAGGTAACCTGAGGGGAAGACGCAAGAGGCATTTGGAGAAAAATAAGACCTTCTGTACAGGTCCTCGTCCTAAGTGTTACCTCCCCAGTGCTCTCTGGGGTGGGGTCTGTTTCCTGCAAATGAACAGGAAAAAAAGGAAAAATAGAAAATATCTGCAATGCTAAAAAGTGGATCAGCTGAGAGACGTTAAAGTTTTATCAACTCCAAGTGCAAATAATAGTAATTTACAGTACAGTAGTCTGCAGAATAGGATTGTAGATCCAGCCATAGTTAAAAATATAAACCTTATATTTAAGCATGAAAACAGAGCTTTGGGTACTCACTGGGGTAAACTGTTTTTTTCTTGTTTGCTTTCCTATATGAAAAGCACTTAAAGCAGTAATCAATTATGTAACGGATGGATTTGCTTTGAGTAAAAGGGGTAGAGAATTTTATCAGCAGTTAGTGTGAATTTATTYATAGTGGCTGCATTCAGACATTTTTTTCTTCTTTTAAAAGCCAAGTGAGATTTTAGAAAAGCCCTGAATTTACAGCCATATTATGAATGGTGAGCTATCCATGTGATGGCTAGTAAGAGCGTGCAGCAGCTTGACATAACAGTATATAAATGAGTGTGCCTACCCATGGAGAAGAGAAATTGTTAAATTAATTCTTCACAACCACATAAAGAGATCCTGCTTGTAAGGACTGGGATTAGGGTAAGATCTCTGTAGGTCATTTGACCTATTTTTGGTCCTCCTCAGGCGGAAACATGGTTGTTTCCTTGGTGGTCTATTGGCAAGCACATGTCCCTAACCAAGAGAGATTAGCTGAGCTTCAGAGTGTCTTTTTCTCATCTTTGTGGCTTTAAAATGTCTCGGATTTCCTCAGACTACGTAGATTTTTGTCTTTTGTGTGTTCTTGCAGTTTCCTTTTTAACTTCTACCACTACTTCTACATGCTGACCAATGTCCTCTTCTACGTCAGTTCCGCGATCAACCCCATCCTCTACAACCTGGTATCTGCAAACTTCCGACAGATCTTCATCTCCACGCTCACACTCCTGTGCCTGCCGTGGAGGAAGAAGAAAAAACGACTCGCCTTCACCAGGAAATCCAACAGCATCTCCAGCAACCACACATTTTCCAGCCAGGTCACAAGGGAAACTACATATTGAAGCCAAAGGAGGGAGGGAAATATATATCAACCTGGAATCAAAACTTGAGAGAGGCCTTTGTGACTTTCATGCATGGTCTCCAAATCCACGTAACACAAATGTGTTTAGCAAAGTCGTTTTTGTTGGAAAAATAGGCTTTGTTCTGCCAGTAACTTTGAGGTTATGTTAAAGCATTGGCCTTGCCTCTTGTGAGTAATGTCTACACGTTTTGTAACTTCAGCCTGGCGTAAATCCAGATGCAGTGTTAACTGGGAAGCCAAAACATGTAAAATGTAGGCAAATCCATACTGCATTTCATCCTTTTCTCAATGCAGAGATGCCATGGTCACATCCAAGGGTGTGAGATCACTTCTCTTGGTGGCACCGAGCAGAATCTAATGAGGAGAAAGCAGTGTTTAACAGAAAAGAATGTTTCTGGAGAATGGACATACTTGTCTGGGTATGTTCAATGAAAGAGGAGTGAAACACTCAGGGAGTCAGGCAGTTATATAAAAAAACACTCCTAAATTYTGATTAACATTACCTGGGTGCTCAAGAGAGCCACTTTAGCTCCTTGAAATTAAATAAGAGCAGATGATGCCTTATCTAGATTTGGGGGTGGTCTGGAGGAACAGAAATCAGTGCTGGTTTTGGAATAGGGATCATCTTCTCCTTTAGTGTATAAATGCGGTTGCTGGCACAGAGAGACCCCACTCTTGTTGATACTGGTACTGCAAGACCAATAAACAACTCTGGTAAAGTCAAGAATGCAGAAACTGTGCCCAGTTGGAGCGCTGAAAATGAACAAAGAAGGACAATCTTACTTCTGCCACAAGCCAAATCCTATTTTTACCAGGGGAAAAAGTCAGCTGGTTTGCATTAAGAGGTGAGAAACTTCCAGGCTCATGAGGGCTACATACTGCTTAGTTAAAAGCAACCTGCCCAAATTCTGTGGGATGCAAGGCCTTCAGATTTTTTTCCATTCTTATTCCAGTTTTACTCCTTTCTGCATTATTTTTGCAAGGCTGACATCTCGTAGGATAGCAGCTATAGGCAGAGACCCCTTGTTCCACCTTTTCTTTTATTTCYTTTTGCTAACAAACCTGTTTGCATACAAATGCACACAGAGCACAAATGCAAAACAGAAGAAGGTTGAAGCTGAGGAGTTTTAGCTCTGGAATATCTTCCTTTTAACAAGCCAGAGAAGTGGAAGCAAGAACTGTTGGGTCTGAATAAATGTTCAAAAACAGATGCRACACAGGGCTCTTGTGGCATAGTAAGTCAGGCTATTTGATAGAGAGAGTCAGAGGTTGTGACAAAGCCTATTTGCATGCTCCTAAACAGAAAGCAGGATCAAAATATAGAGAATAAAATCAATTTTCTCTTCCTCTTTTTTTCTCCTCTTGATTCTACCTTTGAATCTGGGTTTTTTTCAGGTGACCAAGAGAGGCAGCCTGATGTTTTCTGCTGTGTGTTTCTATCTCACCTGGAGTAACTGCGAGAACAGTTATTCTCTGGTGGTAGCAGCCACTGTGATTCATTCTGTGGTTCAAAGTGGCTGCATCAATGGGTGGGTAGATCATTCCTATTTGAACTTACAGTTCCTGGGCAGGTAGATCATTCCTATTTGAAAGCACAGTGCTCTGTGCCCTGAAATACCATGAATTCCTGTAAAGAGAGCAGTGCAGGAGGAAAGACTCACTGTGCCCATGCCTTGGGCAGGAGAGGCTCCATGCACATATCTCCATCAGAGGCTTCRTTAGGATGGGAGCCTTTCCTCGTTAAGGTGACAAAGCAGAAATGCTGTGTGGCCACAGGTAATTCAGCTCTCCAATCTCTGCCCATTCTACTCWTCTAACGAGGACCCACGTTGTGCCCAACGTTAGGTAGTCACTGTGTTAGACAAGTGGACCTAGTGCCAGGACATGTGGCCTCAGATCTTCCCTTCCAGTGAAATCTATCTCACAACAGTGGAGATCAGTCACTGATCCACTGAGGACCAGTGATTTTTCCTGGTTCAGATATAGTTATTTCAGGGGACAGGCCTCACAAGGCTCAGGACATAGAGAATATGCCAATGAGTTGAGTGATAGCTCAGCTATTCCCGAGACATTTATAACATGGCCATTGGATAGACCAAAACGGCTGCATCAGCCGCGACTTCCAACCRCATCTGCCAGGGATGGGGAGTTATCTTAATGCCTAATACAAAACCACTCCAAAAGAAAGGGCTCAAAATAGAAATCAGTGGGGCTTTAGTTTCTTCTGATTCCGCCAAACTACAGGCTCTGTCCTGTCATGCCTTCTCTTAATTTCTTGCCCTGGTTGTATCCAAATGAGGGCAGGGATTATATTTGACAAAGCACTTTTGTTGCTCATGTGTAGTTGACTCCTCTCGGGCAAGAAAAACAAGTTATGGGATGACAACAAAAAAGTAAAAAAGGAGGGTAATTTTTTTTGGAAGAAAACTTCCAAAGAAGCGATAAATATTGTCAGAAAAGGCATGAGCAGCTTGGAAGAAGAGGCTGCAGAAGCCTATCCATACTGCCTTGTGGGCTGTCTGTAAAATGCATGTGTTGCAGAAGCACAGAAAGACTTGTCGATAAATAGTTTACTCACTGTGTAGACCTTAATCTAATGCCTATCTATTGAGCTTCAGATTTTTATGAACGTGCAGGAGGACTGTAGCTGAGCAGGGCAGTCCTGGCAAGACGCAGGACTTCATGGCTGATAAAAGCCAARGCAGGTGAGCTGGAATTGGACCAAATGACTCTTTGTGGACATCGTCCATGGCAGGTCTTCTCCACTGCTCTCACAGCTCCTGCACTGGCAAAGCCCAGGTACCATGAGCAGAGGAAGAGGAGTCTTAATGTCATACTCTTAATATTGGCCTTCCAGGCAAGACACTGTTTAAATGGTTCTGGAGAGGACCCAAATTTTCTAACTTCACCTCTAAATAGGATCAACAGCTGGGAGGTAGATTCTGAAACCTCCCAAGGAAGCTGTAACTGCGTGTTGCTTTGACTTCCACTGGGATTTATCATCCTATATGTCTCAGTCGCTTTTGAATATCCAGCTTCGAAGTGTTAAACATTATTAATATGCTTGTTAAACACCAACCTGCTGAAATGTGCTTGATTATCTTAGAAAACACTGTACAAAGATTGTGGTCACACATAAGATGCTTGTCTTAGATCTTCATTACTGATATACACTGGCAGCTTGCAAAATATTTGGTTACAGCTCTGAGAAAGTATTTGGTTTGATATAAAAATGGGAACAAGCTGGAGTGAAAAAYAATCTATCACAAACTCTTTCCTCGGTGTTTTTCGGGCTGAAGAGTTGACTGTTTGTGGGGATTTGTCCAAGCAGTGTGCTGGCTTCTAAAGCTCTGTCCTTGCAGTTTAACACAGCCTTAATCCGAGACTGCAGCTCAAAGCTACCTCTTCCACGGGGCAAATCTGACCACCCGCATTGAGAAGTGGAAGTCACCGCTAAGTTCATCCTCTCCTGCTTCCACACTCGCTTCTGCTCTATACAACCTGTTTTCCTCCCACTGAGCTCAGAAAAGCGAGTGTAACTCCCCACAAATCCCCACAGTTTGGTAGAGGACGGCATGGTGCTGCAGCAAAGCAAAAGGTACAAAGTGCCCAGTGTGTACTGGGGAGGTATTTAAGAAATACGGTTCTTTTTCTCTCCATGCCTTTTAACGACAGCTAAACCACTAACCCAACAAGGTTCAGCTTTCAACCTAATCAAGCAGAAGCGGCTTTTGCCGTCAGACAAAGTACATAATCGCATCCCTTAATTCCTGTGTAGTTTGAATTCTCCATGGGGCGGAGAGGAGTGTCTGTGCAGCACGCCGTTAAGCTATGCAAATTTCCTATACGTGCTTTGAACCGCCCGTTTCAACTGAAAAAAGAAAAATCCATTGGGCCCACAGATGTGCAAAGCTGCCAGATGGATTCAGAGAAATTCCCATCTGAAGAGACCCCATCAAGTGATCTCTTCAAACATAATTTAGAGGTTTCGTTCAGCTTTGCAGCAAGGGCCACCCATTTGGCACGGTGCACAGGCAGCTTTCCAAAGTTGCCCTGTTATTCAGAAATCTTGCCCAGACAGGATTTTTCTCACCAAAGGCCCAGTACACATCAGTGTTCGAATGCTCTGCTGAGCTTGTCCTTTTTGCAAAGCGCATGAGATCTTGCTCTAGTGACTGCGCCCGCAGAGAAGGGAACTAAATGGAAAAGCCAGAGTTAGCAGGACACACGCTGCAAACACGGCAGGAACAGGACCTTTCCATTTATAAAATCAAATGTTTAGTGGGATAAGAACAAGGCGTGTTGCAGATTCRAGCTGGGCATCTGTGCGGCTACTGCTGGTAGGTGCCCATCGTAAGGGGACACGCACCCCTGCAGCTGGCAGTTTCATGTGCAATATGCTGAGTGTTAGCCCRATATCTCTCTGATTGTTTTGTTTGATAAGTGGTTTTTTTAAGAAAAAAGCCGTATCTGTCTGATTCCTGAAATTACAGCTGAGCTACTTCCATTTTTAGTTCAAATTGGGCTAGCAGGAAAACAGAACTTGCTCATCTGAAACTCTACGAAGCTGCGTCACAGCTTTGTGATGGAGAGACCCTTCCCCAGCCGTGTGATTTGATACTCCTGCACATGTTGTACTTATGGTGAACATTTTTTTTTTAAAGTGCACCTTTTTTTCTTTTTTTTTTTTTGGAACTACAAAACGTTGATGTGCTTTATTTTCTGTGGCCTGTTGCGCACTGGGAATAATGAATGTTAAGAGTGTGTCCACGTCGCCTTTGCAATAGTTGCTGTGACAAAGGGACGGAATGGGGCTGTGAAATCCTTTTGTGTAGCAATGGGAAACACTCTTTAAATGTAACATGCTGTTATTGATACTGTATTTAGTGATCAAATTGCAATGCAACGGTTACTTCCTGGTATTAGCCTTTGTACTGTATGGTATTTTATTCTATTTCATTTTGTTTTATTTTATTTTATTCGGTCATTTGTTGATCCTAAGAAATAAATATCTGAGTTTAAGGCTTGGGCTTGTTGGGCTTGAATGGCAGCTGAGTGTTTATCACGCAGCCGGCTTACAGACCGAGCTCTCTGATTGCAGTCTCAATGTGTGAAATCCCATTGCCCTTGAACTGATCACTGCACCTCCTGTGCAAAGAGCCCTCGGAGCACCCACACTGGCTCTTCTGCTCACCCGCAGCACCGGCGTGCCAGAAGAAAAACCCCCAAAATCACATTTTTCAGCCAAGCAGCCCTGATGACTTGGTGTCTGGCAGAGGGAAAGGCTGCTTGGAGAACAGCAACAAAATAATATTTAAATATCAGCGAGTGTTCATAGCCTGAAAACACATCTTCCAAAATGAAACGCCCCATCTCTCTGAAAGCTTTTCAGTGCTGCTTTCAGCCGAGAGAGCAGGATCCCCTGCTGTCTTTACACCATCAATTATTAAAGAATCCCAAATCAGTTATCTGATGGATCCTTTTACTTACCAGCCCGGCTCTGTTAAAAGGGGCATTTTCGGTGCACTGCCTGAGGAGCAGCAGTTTGAGCTTTAGCGGTGAAACCCGCAGGCTGCCGCACTGCCCTCGCCTCCCGGTTGCACAAGGATTCCATGCCGGGCAGGACGCTCCCAGCGGAGCATCCATTGCTCCTGCAAAACAGAGAGCAGGTTCAAGCAGGGGTGAGAAGCGATGCCGTGTCCCAGTCATTGCTCTAGGTCAGGGCTTGGGAAAGCAAAGCCCTCGGGAAGGGGAGAGCCCCCCAGCACCCAAACAACCCCTCACCTAATGTCACACRTCACCCCAGGCTCCACCAGCACAAAGGGAACCAGAGGCACTCAAGGACTTGCCGGTCTTCTTAGCAAGGTCAAGGCCCATGCCTTAAGCAACRAGGAATGCTTTCTCTTTGGTCCATATTGCTCGTTTCCATTATAAAACCCATTTCCATAGGGCAMAAGAGGGAAATTTCAGAGGCCTTTTTGAAACAAACGTTGCGTTATAGCAGATGGCTTCATAAAACTTAATAAACATCCACCCAGAAGTTAATTTATTTACAATGCCTTTAAATCCTCCTCTGCTTTATTGAATTGGTTTGAATTGTAGATCAGGCTGGGTTACRTTCGCAGGGGTATTTAAGCAAGAAGGCCATGGCAGGCAGCGCATCCTGGCTGTCACCAGCCTCGTGCGGGTTGTGAAGCACGAAGGGGCTTTGGGCACCCGGGTGGAGGTAGAGGAGCACAGACAAGGCCCATTGCCCTCCATGGTTTTGGCAACATCTCTTTCAAAAGCAAGCCAATGAGCAAGTAAGCCCTCTTCAGATATCACTTTCCACATAAAATCACAAAAAAAAAAAAGGAAAGAGAGAGCAATTTGCTATAACTGTTTCATTTGGAGATGTGTTATTTGATGCAAAATACATGGCAAGAGCCCCCAAAAAGTGTATCTGCCTGCTTCAGAAATGGCCAGAACATCATCATGGGTGTGAATGCAACCTCAACACATGTCCCTGAGTGTACACTGGCTAAAATTTTCAGGCTTTCAAGTGGAGACCTATTCCTCTTGACTGAAATTACTGCCTGACTCAGCTGGTCTGCACTTCCAGGGGCAAGACATTTCCTGACGCTTGGCTGCTTCTCTATGAAGTCCTAAGGAAATGGGTTATCCTCCATCCTCAACAAAAAAATGTAAAACCACCTTGTAGAGCAGGAGCAACCCACTCTGCCCGCTTTAACCCCGCTCTGCTGTGGACTGCTGCTGTTGRAGGTGCCCAGCTCATGGTGTCCTTGTAAGCAGAAGTGACAAAAAGGAGCCATTCTGAGAGCAGGACCTGCAGGATCTCCCTGCTCTRCAGAGGTGCAAAATGAACAAATTGCTCCTCACCTGCCAATAACACCGGTATCTTGGATGCTCTGTTTCATCTTCCCTCATCTTGATAAAATGCAAAATGAAAACGCAGGGCTAGACACACCGCACTTTGCCATTTCTTCAGCTTCAGTAAGTGCTCAACCTGGGATTTCTCTCTCCCTTTCTTCTGCTTATCCTTTTCCCTATTTTAGAAACTGTTAGTGAGGGAACAGAATGTATGTCCAATATTTACCCCATGCATCTTTAATAATTAAATGTATCATAATTAATCAGGAGGTTTGATTGTTCTCTATCTCATCGCTCCTGCTTAGCTATGTAAGACCCAGTGCCTGCATTCACCTTGAATTTATTCTGCATAAACGTCTTCTATCTGAGAAGATCATCTATGCAATGGGTCAGAGGCGCTCCCTTCGCTCATTTTTAGACACAGTGAAGTCCTCAGCTTTTTATGAACACCCTCGAGATCAAACAGCAGTCACTATTAGGATTTAAAAGCATTAACACCTGGCTAACAAGCCCTCATGCTCCATCCTCTCAGCACAGCAAGGCCACTCTTGTCTCCTTTATGGGTAGGGATTTAAAGCACAAGGAACTTAAAGAATTCACTCAAGCCTTTTAATGAAATCTTCTTGAAAGACAGACATTCAAGCCTCAATACTTCCATCCCAGTCAACTCCGGTTCGTCTTCCCTTTCATTCAGCCTAGGCAGGTAGTCCAGGAATTATTTTAAGACTCCATTACAGAGGAATATTAGCAACGTGTGCCAGCCTCTGACTACATAAAAGCAAGTTCTCGCTGGCTCTCAGCAGCAGCAAAATCCTTGGCCTGGCACTCAGCAGCTTTCAAAGTGCCGTAGCTGGAGCCGCACTGCTGTCCTTGGTGCCTGCTTCCCGACAGAAAACAGGGATCGCAGGAGAAGGTGAAATGTTGTCTTCTGGATAAGAAAAAATATCCACGCAGGAACAAGCACCACTAACTGAGAGTGACCTTAGTGGTGACACGGAGAACTATAAAGAAGCCAGTGCCACCTGACATTTCCAGTGTTCTGCCTCATCTGCCTACTTGAAAAACAGCTATGACTCTTCACTAAAAAAGTAGCATTTTTAGCGCTGTCCCCACCCAGGGCATGCATTTCTGCAGTGTTTCATATAACTGCAATAAACAAATTTTATTTTCCTTCAGCTTAGCAATCAGGATAAGGTGAGTTTCTCTATACCATCATTGCAGGCACAACATCAGGGTTTTTTTGTGACCATCCTAGAAAAATGCCTTATGTAGCCAAGGGCCTTCACTAATTCACAGCCTGAGACTTGTCCCTGTCTTTCATCTGAGCTTGGCCTGGAATGGGACATGATCCTTAAAGCTGATCATGGATAACGGGACACTAAGGCAGTCAGACTGGTTCATGTATTTGCCCAGTGAAGGCAGTATCATTTCTGGGCATCTATCAAGCTGCAAGGCTGTGGACTGTCTATAGGAAAGAAAATGCTCGCAAATTTGTTGAGCAATTGTGAACCTAGATGAAGGCTCAGATGCACGAGTGGCGCAAATCAGTTTGCATCCCCGGAGAAACTCACTTTGTGTTTTTAAGTGACCCAGTCTAGCTTTGTTTGTTTCTCTTTTCTAAGGCTTTTCTTTTATTCCCAATGTCATTTAGAAGGGAAAAAAAATGGAGCAGTTCATTATGTTAGCAGCTCTGCAGCCAATCTTAAACGCCAGAGGCGCTCATCAGATTAAAACAGAAATCACATTTCGTAGCTTGTGTCTGGAAGGAACAAAGACTCCGGTGCTGATTTTGATTGAATACGGGACCGTATCTCTTGCTCATTGTATATATTACAAGCTAAAGGAGGGAACGGGTTTATCTCCGCATGCCTCAGTGCTTTTTAATATATTGCTTATCATACCGAGCTCACTGGCATTTGCAAAACACCCTTGCAAGCTTTCAATTTGTATCTTAATAAGTTTTCAGGGACTTCAGGAGACTGAGAAAATACAAGTTCTTCCCCTTGTTCTGCTCTTTTGGTCACCCACCCATTTTATTGGGAGCAATCCTGCCCATTTCCAGCACTAGCACAACTTTGGGACCTCAGCCTCAACCTGCTTCCTCTGCTCTAATCTGAATTATTCAGAATAAATGCTGGCTTCTGCTGGGGAAAAGCTTCATCCAAAAGAAATACTCAAAAAGGAGAGCTATAYAAGTGTGAACAGCAACATTACACGTGTGATGGACAGGAAACTGGAGCTGTCCATGAAAGAATAGTAATGGAAAAATCATGGAGGAAAAGGGATTCTCATGCATCAGTCTGGAAGGTAGGGGCAAAATTAATAAATTTCTGTACAGGGACACAGAGGTTCCTGCAGGGAGAACATGTCTTTGGCCGCTAGAAATGCACGCCAGTCCCAAAGCTACAGGGAGTTTCATGCTCAGTTTTAGGGAAGACTGTGCTATATCAGCTTAAGGTGTAGGATAAAAGGTATGGAAGATTCCAATGTCACCAGGCAGCGTGGGAGAAGGAAGCACACAGTGATAATTCTATTTGTTTTTTTGTGTTTTTATACATCTCATGCCTTCAAATGGATCTGTAGCCTTTTTGCAGAGAGAAGACAGTTGGGTTAGCAACATTGTCATGTAATGAAAAACACTGGAAAAAGGAAAAGGAGAAAAAACACATTCTGCTCCTGTCTGATTTTCACATACACACGAGTCATTCAAAAGCTTTTCTTTTCAACCCAGATCTCACTTCCACTTGTTTATGACAATTTATCTCCCTGTGTTATTCATTTTCCTTGTAGATTGGCTCCAGGGCTCGGAGTCTGCCTATTTTTTATATCTGTCTCTCCAGGAGACGCTGTAGGACTTGAAGATTGGTTGTCTTGAGCAACATGGAAAAGCTGCTTAATGCTAGGAGGGAATGTGATTCAMTGCAAGGCTTTGATGACTCCAATATACTTCCTTAGGTGTTGGMGTGAGAGTAAAAAATGGTTAATTCCAGTACCTTAATATGTCTGTGGATTTGGTTTCACTCCATTTTGTGTCCATTGGAAATACTCATCTGTTTCCAACCAGATCCTTTTATTAGGTGAATAAGAAGTTTCACATGAGCAGCTGTGGTTATACTCCATGGGTGTTTAAATTGAGGATAATTTGTGTTTCTGCTCGTATCGGTGTATCAGCTCTGTAAAGTGCCTTGAGTCAATTCTATGCCTTTACTGGTTGTGAGCTGAAATATCTCTGGCTTATTGGCATTGCAGACAGATTTATTCCTAGTTTTGTTTTCTCTAATAAAACAGTTGCTTTAACAAGATTTAAATGCTGAGACTTGCAGTATACAGATTTCAGATAAATTTATTCACTAGTTGAGACACGCAAGAGAAAATAGCCCAGTTAAATTGAGCCTTGGCTTTCACCTTTCTACTATTGTACTGGCAATAGACGAATTGTAATCTAAAATACAATTGAACTCTCACCATAAATATTCATAGCTAAAAGTCCTTATTTTTCCTTAAACTGTTCACTGCTGCTAGGAAATGCAATGTTTCAAAAGTCAAATACTGAGAGCTCATCACAAATGGATGTACCCAGAAAAAAATGTGATGCAGAAAATGGATTTCATCTCAAATAAATCATGAACTGTGGTGGAAGCCTTGCTATACACTGACAGTTAATTCATGAAATTTGCATAGACACATAGAAAGCAAGCCAARGATGGGCAGAACTGGGGTTGTACAGCTGGGATTAGGTGAAGACACCAACATTCACAGCCAGATATTCTAGTTCCATCATGGGGATCATGAGCAGCCATGTGTGGATCTCACTTTTCCATCTCATGCAAAGATGAGCAGCTCTGTAAGCAAAGATCAGCTCCTCTTAAAGCATCATCCTCCAAGAGGAGTGCATTTTGGAGAAGGGAAAGTTGTCTTCTCTAACATCTCCACCAGCCTCAATTCTTGGCTTTCCACCCAAAAGCTGACTGCAGCAGACTCAGCTTAGTTTCCAAAATGTAATTTTTAAACAAATCCTTTTATATCACCCCAGGAGTTTGCAGTCAGGCAGGAGCTGTGGTTCAAGGGACATCCCTAGGAAGAGGTTAGCTTGGGACCAGGATGATTTGATRTAACCATCCCCTGCTTAATTCCTGAGACAGAGGCACATTTGGATATTTAATATGAGTGTTCGTGTGCACAAGTGCACGAGGAGGGGGGAAAGGGAGAACAGGTTTCACATAAACCCCGCAATAAATGTGAAGACAAAGATAATTCAGTTACTCCGCACAATGATGTTACCAAAAAGGATGAAGAACTTAAGTAGATAATTGTTCATGCTTTATTTGCATTGTTGCTTCAAACCTAATACAATTATTTGTGCAGGTGATGTTTCAGTTCYGATTCACAGGAGAGACCAGTGCTTCTCGTGCCTTACGAAYTGCTAATTCAACATGACAGTTTTGACCTGATAACACTAAAAATATTGTCATCTCAGTTGTCTTTCGGCACAAAGCCGGACTGATACCTTCTCTCTCAATAACTCAGGCAGCTTGGTGGAAACAGAGGCCTCCCAGGTGAGAACTGTGTACAAGGGAGTTTTCTTTCTCTTTTGCCTTACCCTCTACGTCTTTCCTATATTATATTTCAAGTAAGAGAAGAGATGTGAGTGGGGAAGTCATCTGCAGAGTGATAGGGCACTTCAAGTTCAATTTATTCTGGTGTATGTGTAGATATGTGCTTTATACATGAGACAGCAGGCATGGAGCGTGCAGACTACCATGCAACAACCCCAGACCGTGTTGTTCCCAGCCAGACAACCTCTCCAGGCTGATGGGCTCCGAGGGAAAGCTGGAGATAGCACATGCTGCATATTAACAGTTACTGAAAACAGCTCCTCCATCGTATTCATCTCTACGGTTCCATCTCCTTTTTTTCTTCTACTTCTCGGGCTGAATAGCTCCATTTATCACTAGAGCTCTTCAGCTGAATGCATTTGACTCCAAATGGGGGAAAATAGAGAAGAGAGAAACCTCTTTACATTTAGATTTCGCTCGTGAAACCTTTGCTTGGAAATCTTGCTTGCTGGTTTGGAGACAAGCACACACTTGCTCCTGGAGCACTCAGGAGAGCAGAAAGCTCCGTGTGTTGCAGCCTGCACCCCAATGTCCCATTCTAGGAGTAGCTTCAGTGAGTGCTTTAGGTTTCCTGATTCCCCTCACTGTCCCTAATGCTATTCTTGGGTCATTGGATGGGTGAAAATACAACTTCTATACACACAGTGGGTATCTTGGCTGTGTTTTCTGCTCCCCCTGACAACTATCACATGCACAGACTAATATTGTGGCTCCTGGGACCTTCTGAAGATGCATGGATCATCCCAGCTTGCACAGACCTGCAGAGCTGTTCCTGAAGCCGCATGTGCACACAGGCTAGAGCACGGAGAGTGAAATCCAAGGGAAATGAGTCCCAAACACAAATCAGACACAAAATATCCGCTCGGAATAAGGGCCRTGGGATGTCTCTTCTCACACACTCCTCCACTCCTGCTGACAGCGGATGCTGAAATAAACCTGCTCCAATGGCAGCTCCGTGCTCGGAGCCGGGCCAGCGGGAAGGGAGGAGGTGTGGGGGGATGATGAGGAGGGAATTTTTCCCCTCTTTGCAAACATCCAGTTTTGCCACTGACAAGTCTGACAGGTGGAAACCAATTAAAAACAATCCTGCTTGCAGATGCCCAGCTTCTTTGGAGGAGACCTTGCTCGGTTCTGCTCCCCCATCAGTGTTAACTACTGGGTACTCATCTAAGGCACGGGAACTAAAGCAGCCCCATCGCCCCAAACCATCACAGCCCTCTTGCTTAAMCCCAGATGGTGCTGAGTTCATCATCAGCTAATGGGTTAATGTGACCTTCTGCTGGCATGACTGGTGGGACCACAGGTCTCATTGCTCTGCTGTCCACYCGCGCTGGAATACAGCTTGCAGAAATGCTTAGCTGCAAACTCTCACCCCCGCTTTTCCCCTGGGATGCTAATGAATTGTCTTGGAAAGACTGAAGGTCTGCACTTAGCAGAAGGTGCACAGCAAGGACAAGGACCAGCCTACTAAGAGGGGCCATTTAGTTTCCAGTTTTCATCTTATATCAGATGCTAAAAKGGATCTAAGTGAAAATATCTATATCAGAAAGGCAAGCTCTGCCAATTCATCACCATGCAGGCTTGACACATGAGCAAAAGATGGTCTCCTTTGCCTCCTAGGATSGTGTCCTGTCATCCGTGCTCACAAGTGAATCTATGAGAGCTCTCACGCTATGAAACCATTTCAAAACCTTTCCCCCTTAATGAGAACCAATTCTCATCAAGAAGCTTCTCATCCAGGTGATTTGAGCCAACATCCAGCATCTTGGGCAGATTTATGTTGTGTGGTTCCCTCACCCTGCTGCAGTACAGAGCTCATTAAAGCAGCTTCCCTTCATCACTGGTCATTGCACGTAGGRCTGACATTTCAAAACACCTGGCAAATCACACAGCAAGGTCCCCTAGTCCCAGCTTACTCATTCCCTCCCTAAAAAAAGGATCTGTAGAGTAATGACTGACAGAAGGTTTTATTCACTAATGTCTCTTTGTCTGTGCTCATGAATTTTTATCCCATTGCCTTCCTCATAGGGCCTTAAGAAAGCCAGGCAGATTTTATTGAATGTGACATGAGATAACAGTGTTTTAAAATAATTGCTTTTTTTCCCATCATGAAGAGCATATAATGTAGTAACCTCGAGCTCACTGTCAGCAGTGAAGGTTCTACTTATCCTCCTTATGTCCTGCATAAGGAGGATGACCCAGGAGGTTAGCACTGACAAGCCCCTTATGATTCATTTAGACCCCATATGGGCAAAAACCAAAGGAGAAATTAGGGGAGGAGTAGAAATACACTGGAGGGCATCCATGTTCTGAAGGACTTCTCTTCTTCTCCCRCTGAGAAGGCAAAGGGAGAAAATGGATCTCTCCACCCTGTTATTCTGATTTATTCCTGGAGATGGTGGATAATGCCAATGAGGGAGTCCTCTCCACATGGTCAAGAAAAAGCCACGTTTGTTTGTGATATTCACAGCAGTCAACTGCTGAAAAGGAATAYCCAAAGCCAAGGCCTAGGATATCTACCTCTCCGAGGAGGGTATGGCTCAATATCAGACTATATGGAAAGGGCAGGAGATGCAGCAGGTGGAAACATGGGGGGGTTTGAGAGCAGAGAAACTCTTTCCACATACATTTGAGTTTGTACATAATTGAATGTGTTGACAAGGTGCTTAGCTCTACGGCAGCTGCCAGAAGTGACTGAGATTGGTGCTACAAACACAGATGAAACGACTGCAAATCAAGATAAAAGAAAATCAGACAGTTTGGTGAGGATTAGGGCCACAGCAGGAAGCAATATCATTCATGAGCTCTGCTTCTTGCACAAAATCACGGTACAGAGCTATMAGAATCCTGAAAGAGTACTCACATACTTCATTTCCTTCTTTCAGCTGTATCATTCTCCAGTGATTCTCAGTTTGTTMCAGATGCATTTTTTGTTCCTCTAACAATACTGAAATCTATGCTATTTTCATTATCCTGCAATTTGCTGCACGTTCAAAACACCACCCTTGAAACCTGATCTGAGAAGGGTGCTGCTGTCACTTGAAAGCAAGCAATGTCTGAGAGACCTGTAGCCTGTCCTCTGATTCAATTCCCCAGCTTAGCACAGGCAAAATGCCACAATGGAAGGAATATATCAGCAAAAGGACAGTAAGGAAATCATTCCCATGACCAGCGAGCTCCAAGGAAACCATTGGATATATGCAATGAAACTCTTGAACAGACACACACACTGCAGTGGGTCCTGCATTACAAACATTCATGGTAATTTGTGTGATTATGGGAAGGGGTCCCTGCATTCTTCAGAAAGGCACCCAAATCCTTGTAGATGTTCACGTCAGATTTGCTCGTGATCCCTGGTCCGTTGCAGCATTTTGGCCTGGTGGTGCTGCCCAATTCAGCATCCTTTGCTTGACATGAGGGATCTTCACCCTGATCCCAGGAAGGTCTGGGGAGCCCTCCTGTTTTCTCCTGACAGCAGCTCTCTGCTTTAGCTTAACAGAATAAACCTTAGCAAAAGAAAAGTAAAAAAAAAAAAAACCACCCTCCTGAAAGCATGGCTGACTCTAGGTGCATTCATTCAGCAGAACATTTTATGATGCCACATGTGAAGGACACTGTGTAAAATGATGCATGGCATTTAACTAGCTCTTTGCCTCTTTTTTTCAGCTCTGCTACATGCATATTTCCTGCTGTTCAATTATTCTACATTACTCTCTTCCACCTCCCCTTTCATTTAGTGCTGTAGCTAATTCTGTAGCTGGTTGTTTACACAGGAAGGTAGAACTGAGACAATTTGTACAGGAAACAAAACCCTCTTGTGTTTCCGTACGCTTTCCTAGCAGCAGTCACCAGACACCATGGCCACTGTATCCTGGTTTGAATTGGTAGTGGATCCTATTCTTGCACCGATGCACTGCAAGGCACCACTTTTCCACCKTACTGTTGGGTCTCTCAGCAGACAGAGACCTATCTTGACATAAATAAAAAGAGAAGCACTAGAATGAACGCATCTGTACCAAATCCACTGACAGATGCAGAAATGAACAGCAGCAGAAGGAGCAGAGAGAGCCCAGTGAGCGTTGGCTAATCGAGGAGTTTGGATGAGCAAGCTCCAGCAAGGCAGATGATGAGATGATGCGTGCTACGCGGTGGAGGATAATAACACTTCAAATTCTGCCATCCTGGGCAAGTATTAGTTTATTTAGGGGTCTTAATTATATCCTTGGAAGAAGAAGCCCAGCCTGCACTGCTATTGGGTTGCAGTGATGTTGAAGGTTGACAGCAACGTACCATGAACTGATGATGAACCCATGAATCTGGGCAACCTGTGAATTGTGGGCTACCCTTTCACAAAACCGTAGCTCTGTCCTCTCCTCTCAGCCATCTCTCTTTGAAAAGCTAACTTTGAGGACACCAGACCTATTTCTCCCTCGTCTTAGCCCTGATAGAATTTCCATGAGCTGTAGCCACTGCCACAACAACCAGCTGGGATGACCCTCTGGGAGCTTGGAGCTAAAGCCAGGCTTCCAAAGTTAACATTTACGCAGAAGGCGAAGAAAGATTTTTAATTAGTTTACCCGAGTCTTGACTTCGGTGTGCAAAGCCAGTACAGAGCTTCTCTGCTCCAAATTGAGCAGAAACGCCTGCTACTTTTGTACTTGTTGGAGAAGAAATGAGAAGCGAGTCAATTCAAGCAAGTCAACTGATAGTACCTGCAATTGTATTACTGCTCTCTTTACTTTGTCAATAAAAATTAAAGCTTCAGGGCGAAGATCTGTTCTTCACCTGATTTTATTAAGTGTCCTGGATTTAATTGTGAGCATCCTTTATCAGCTTTGTTCATTTTCTTCATCAGACTCCAGATGCGCACACAGAAACCCACGTTCGTCTTCCAGTTATCTTCCATTCCAAAGTACCAGTTTTCAGGGCAGCAGCAAGGGTTGCTGGAGTGCCAGAGGGCTACTTAAATGAAGCTGCAGCAAAAAAAAGTCACACAGCTAAAAAAAAGCCCAGCTGTAGGTACTTTAAGTGTTATTTTAATGTAGCTGGGGGAAAAAAAAAAAGCATGTCCTACATCACATTGTAATACGTGAATATTTAAAAATGCAGAGAAAGGATCTGCTACTGAAAAGTGAGCCTGGGGAGAAGTTACTTATTTTATTTATTCAATTTGCCTGCAGAAGCTTCTCTTTCTTTGCTTCTTTTTCAAAGCCAGGTCCCGTGGGTATTTCCTTCGTCTCTGGCCTTGCTGCCCACGCACTGTTCAGTTGTTTGGGGTATTTTTTTCCTCTCTCTATCTCTCTCTCTAGCCTTACAAGMGCTTTTATAAAGTTCTCATCACAGAATAGTAGTGAACAATTCCAAAGCCGGGGAATATGGGACCAGATCTCACCAGCATGTAGCTTGCCCTGGTTTACAGTTAAAGCTGTCAGTGACATGCGGGTTCAGTTAAAATCTAGTTTCTGTTCACTCTTGGAAAATTGACCATGTAGGCCTAGAGGATGTGTTTGTCATTGACATGCAAGAGAAAGTTGTCAGCTGTGCTACCACATACGTGGTCTTGGCAGAGGTGATAATCAGCGATTCCTCCACGTTGAGAAGATCTTGACGAGAGCTTCCTTAGACTCCTTTTCCCTTGTGCTTTGCTGGCACTGCTCAGCTCCAGCAGTTGATAATTTCAGGCCTTTTACGCATCAGATGCTCCAACAGTTCCTCAGCTGCTGCTGTTTTATTGCACTATTGAGATGGCACAGCTTTGGTGCAGGAGCGATCAGGGCACAATTTCTCAAGAGGTTCTCACCTTACATTGTGTATCACTAACACGCACTAACCAATTTTTAAACTAGAGTACCGAGACACAGAAACGAATTTCTGCATAAAACCTGCTGGTACTCAATATCTAGAGGACCTGGTTCTGGCCAAGAACACAGCAAGAGAAATTTCATGAAGAAAATCTCTAATATTTACTATGTTTCACATATGTCTGTGGCTTTCACAAACTCTTCACTCTCTRTGACCCAGATAGCTGTTGTCATGTATCGCTGATAATACGGCTGGGATAAAACCTCTCCTGAAGTTACTAATCTCTCATGTGGAACCATGTAAGCGAAGCTTTCAAACTTACCAGAGCCTTTTACAAGAGCCTTTGCAAACAGCTCTCCTGTTGAATCTGGTAGCATAAACCAGCCTTTAAATAGGAGAGCAAAAGGTTGCATTCCTATTAATATGTACAGGGTYTTGCTGCAACTGGTATACGCAAATGCTGGCCTATTTTATTACAGCTATTATTGAATCAGTAGCACCTGTCACTTCTTCAGCTTTGATTATATTGATTAAAGAACATAGGCAGAAAGCAAAGAGTTTATCAATTGCCAAACAAAGTGAAAGGCACTTTGTACATCTCAAGCAAATCCCTATATTTAATTATAGAGGTGCAGGTTGGCCATAATGGCCAGATCACGCCAGGGCAATGGGCTGCCCTTTGCGATTCCTGTCATCCTCATGCCTCTCCCTGGCTCCTCGTGCCACTCGCAGCGAGAGCAGCTGAACCCGTGAGCTTTCTGCCATTCACTTGCTTCTTTGGACATGAATTGGGTGCATTAGTTAAAGCTGGGGGAGGGTGGAAGGCAAGGAAGCAATTAGCAATCGACTCAGTGCAAGGATGAAAATGTTTAGTGTGGAGCAGCTGGAGGGGAGGCAGCTGGAAGGAGTGTTTCTCTGAATGAGGCTGTTTCCTCTGCTCTCCTGCAGAAGGATGTCTGGGCAGGAGGGGAGATGAGGCATTTTCTTCTGTTTCTGTGGCTCTTTTGTTTTGCCAGTCTCTCTTTTCCTGCAAAGTAGGATACGGCAAGGGCAAAGATGTGAAAAAAGTGTTGAAATGAAAGAAGAGGTTAAGTTACTGCATCCTCTGGAGGAAATGAAGCTTCTCTGACTTTCTTTTCTCAGGATCTGTCCTTGCTTGAGTCTTTTGACTAACGAGCCAGTCTAGCACTGTTTCTTGTTCCTCGTCCTCTACTCAGGTGGGTGCTTTTTCTAGCGAGGGCTATTTTCTCAGGGTTTAGTGTTGTCCACTGTAAAGCATCCATCTCTCTCAGGTGGGATTGCCTGCTCCCCTGGGAAGCATAGACCTGGGCTATATATGAGCCATGGAAAGAGTGCAGCACTCCCCTGGCACCTAATCAAAAAGAAGAAGTAGGAGTAAATATAGCAATATGGGCATCTCCCTGCTGTTAGAAGCTATTTCTTCTCACCATTATGMGGTTTACTCAAGCAGCTAGAAATAGCAAAGCCAGGGTCCCCTTGCACTTGATGCTCTTGTAGCTCAGCAGGACAGGTCCTTTCCTCAGAGCTTGTGGCCTGAGCCAAGACAGCCCTGGCTGAGTGTGCAGAACTCAAACCGACCAGCAAATCCTCAAGATCCTGAGGACAGGCAGTTTGGAGCAGTGTAAGAACTGACTGCACCCATGGACCTCTTCCTCAGGTCACGCTGCCAAACTAGAACGTGTCCTTCACAACTTCTAAGTTGCAAAGTTGGTTTCTTTTCTCTTCTAAACTGATTTCTAAGATATTGCCCTATCCAGCTGCTCGTTCTGCCTGCATGTCCCATCTAACGGCAATTTCTTCAGCCAATATGTATTTGGATGGGGAGAGGAGCCCCCAAGAGACAAAAACTTGCATTAGGAGCATCTTTCTCTTCGGATAAATGAAATAATAGTCTGTATTCGGGTTACCCTGGGTCTAAAGACCCAGAAGCATGAGATCAAAAACTTCATTTTGGCCTCAACACTGTGATAGGGAGGGGTTTTCTTTTTCACTGTCTGAAGATAAGTCATTTTTTTCCCAAGTGTCAGCATGCGTTTTACTGCGTCTTCACAAAAAAAAAAAAAAAAAGAGGGGTTTTCTTTTTCACTGTCTGAAGATAAGTCATTTTTTTCCCAAGTGTCAGCATGCGTTTTACTGCGTCTTCACAAAAAAAAAAAAAAAAAAGAAAAGAAAGAAAGAAAGGTTCTTTTGTTTAGACAGTGTCATTGTCTCTAGAAAAGGAGTGATTGTCAGTGCTGCTGCTGGGGACTGGCTTTTTCTCTGGATTTGAATGGAATGAAAACTCTAAATTAACCATCAGCAATAAAAGTGAAGAGCAGGCAGCAGCTGTCATAAATCTGTTGCTCTATGGAAAGAAGAGCAGAGTTTGCTGCTGATTTACAGATGGTAGATCTGCAGCTCAGACGTGCTTCCAGTATGCCAAATGGAGCTACACTGAAGTCCAATGAATTACACAGCTGTAACTTTACTTGAGAGAGGATACAAATCCTCTATTACTTTCCAAAAATAACCAGCCAAATGATTTCCACTTTGCTACTTCTCACAGCTCATAGTCTAGTCTTGTTCTTTGGAGAAAGAACAGAATGAAAATGGTCTACCAAGCTCTTTCTTCAAGAAGGATTGGGATGATTTCTCTGGTGTGGTGATCATCTGCTGTGGGAAGAACACTCTGGAGAGCAAGGGGGAATGTAGAGTCTGACTCAGACTCTTGGCAAGAGATATCCAGCAGGGACTAGCTCGAGGATCAGCAGTCCAGCCTCTGTAACTCTAAATTCAATGGGACATATGGGGAGAGAAGACAGAAGTAGGAAAATTAGCATTCAAATTTTCTGGGTAGAATTATCCTCCCAGACAAACTTTATTCTTGGAAGAAAAGGGATAGGAAGAGCTGTTGACACAGCTTGGGATCCAGCTGGGGATGTGATATGTCAGTGTTTTTTGGTTTTTTTTTTTAACAGGACTGCAACACAAAAATTTCATCTTGCTCTCCTTGCCTGAAGTGTGAGTTTACTGTTTCCTCGGAAGGGAAAAAAATAAAAGGCAGAAAGACAGAAATGCTGTTCTGCTGTTGTAGCCCATCTCATAAAACATCACATCCGATGTGATAGCTGGGAGTGAAAGTGGGTCACCCTGCTACAGCAAGTGGCTTTAATAAACTCTTTGGCGGGATCCATGAAGACACTGTGGTCGCACCTCTAATTTAATCTTGTTTGGGTGGGTGTAGAAGGCTTCAGGATCTCTCCTTCATGTGCATCTTCCTCTGGCATCCTCCCTGTCCCCTGCTACCTCTGCCTTGGGCAGCCTGTTTTTGTGTAAACGGGGTAAACAGAGACGTCCATTGATCTCACCATCAGGGCAATGGATTTGAGGGGTTCCCTGCTGAAACTTCTTCCTTGCTGCACTCTCATGGAAAGCCACAAGGAGCAGGAGCAGGATAGACCAGGAGCCAGTGGCCACCGAGCTGGTATCACCAACTCCTCCATCACCCTCCCTCTGTACCCCACCTTGGGTCCCAGCTTTTGGTGGAGAATGCAAGCTGTTAAATCAGCCCCCTGCAAGGTTTTGCAGCAAAATACATCCCAGTATAAAATGCCGTGTTGTGTCATGGTGCCTCCTGCATCACGTTGTATTAGATTAAGCTCAGCAGTAGGATAGTGTATTATTCAGCACTGGGCTGTATTAAGTTGAATTTGTACTTAGTGCATGTGCATCATATGATAATGGTTTGCTGTCAGCAAAGGTTGTTTGAAAGAGGAAGACTATTAATACAGACATAATGAAAACAGGGAGAGTGGGAATAATTACATTTCCTGGCTCTCCTCACAGATGTATGGGGGCTCGGGGAATGGCASACATGGGCTAAATGCCACAGGGAGGGAGCAATTAAGGGAATACAGAGAGGGAAAAGAAAGAATTATTGATACAGAAGCTGAAAYTGGATGAGCAACTTTCCCTCTTTTTAAAGCAGGAAGGATCCTGTTCTTTTTCTGAAATTATTTGCCATCAAGTAAATAACTATTGATGGAGATGCCCTTTGGAAAAAGTCTCATCTRGAAGCTCTGTCTCTGATAACTGATAAGCATTTATTGGGCTTATCAGAACATGGTGTTTTCTGGGAAAGATCTAAAGATTCTGATACTTTATTTCTCATATGTTTTCCAGGCATCTCATCAGAAGAATGAGACTTAATTTTGCACTAGATCTCTMTGTGAGTCACCTGTAATTCAGACATCATTGATTTAGAAAGAGATCAAGCAAAAATGGACTTGGAGTTAAAGTCAAGGTACAAATGATAATTTTCCAGTAGAGGTTATAGTCTATAACATTGAAAACAAGACACAGCTGGTCTTTAAGTGATCTCATTCTTGGAGAAGTAGTAAAGAAGTTTTAAAACTATGTCTTCTACAGACGTATTTTTGACATGTTTATATACAGAAGATAAGGAGGAACTGAGAAAATAGAGCAGATTTTTAGGATACCACCTGACAAGTGAGTCTTATGGTCAAGAGGCTAGACTGAGAGTTACAAAAAGATGCTTCRGTTTCTGGCTCTGCAAGAAATGCTCCCTCTGACCTTTAACATCTCATTTATTCTCCTACTTCCTCCAATAAATAAATAAGATAAGAAAAATATGTAAGTTATTGCCTGACCTCATAAGGATACTGCAGCGATGAATGCATTCATGCCTCTAAGGTCTCGAAGTGATGCCATGACTACAGCATATAAGAGCCAAGACAGATGCTTCACGCTGTGGCCCATCACTTACCTACGGGGCACCAAGTCACATCGTGCCCTGTAAGTGGAAGTGGCAGTTGTGTGATAGACTGCAGGGCTAGGGGAGAAACGGATCTGCGATGTGCTCTTGACCGCATCACCTGCACTCTGCCCACCAACACGTTTATTCTGTCCCTCCCCATCTTTGCCCACTTCCAGGCTGGCAGCTTTCGAAAACGGAATCTCGCCTCTAATGAGGAATATCGAAGGAGGTGCTTTGTGATAGCTGAAAGACGTGGTCTKATTTAGCAGTGCTCAGATGTCAGTGTGCTGCGGTGGGAAACATCTCCCGTCCTCTTCAAGTCTACCTAAATTATTGACTCACATCTAAAGAATATTCAAATGAAAACCCTGCAGCYACCAACAACCTATTTCATTTCCCATGTAATGGAATAAGTTACCATACATTATCAATAAACAGAGGAATGTAATAGTTCCAAAGAGAAATGCTCTTCAAATGGAATTCAAGTGGACTCGGGCGGAATAACACAGCACAAAATATCACCACAGCTACCCCCATCACCAGCTATTTGCAGCAAGCAGAMCATGAGCCACGTTACCCCAAGGCGCTGCTGTCAGGATCAATGGCATCTTTAATTAATCCAGCCAAGATAAAAACAAAGCAAAGAAATCTCCACATTCACTGTTTTCTTTGCGCATCGGGAAAAGGGCTTTGGGGAAGGGAGTGCTAGGAGGTGTTTTGGTACCCAGGCATCCACCCACACGCCCCAAGCTTCTCTTTCAACTCTCCCGTAAATCCCACGAGCACCAAGCTCCTGGGAAGAAAAATAGGTGTCTGCACCCAAGAGGTCATACTCATGCTCATTTGCAGATCTCAGGATTTGTGTCCAACCCAAAAGATCCAACGAGTGTCAATAGTCACAAAGATTTTATTAGCCCTTTGGTGATGCCCCCACCAAATTGGTGGTGTCACACCCCTCCATGAGAATGGCTTTTTGGCATGCTCTGAGTCTGTGTTTCAGTGTCYCTGAAGCAAATCTAATGAAATCTGATCCTCTCCCAGTCCCTTGTCCTTGGCTTTTATTGCTAATCAGCTCCATTGCTTTGCACACAGAAGACTGGAGAAGTGAGGCTGCCAGAGGCCAGAATTTAATTTGGGTGGAYTGACCACCTAAACAGACCTGATAAGTCAGCGTACTGGCCACACTACTAGCCCAGAGAAAACACAGCTGCATGACCTTAGATAGAGCAGCCTGTCATCAAACGTGATCTCAGAGCAGCTAATTCTTTAGAAACTAGAAGTTTATCAAGCTTTCTAGTGACACTCCGATCTCCAGCAGTTGACAGAACAAGCACAAATTCCTCTTCTGGCTGACTGGGCAGCCCTCTGTTCCTCTCGTGTTGACAGATCTCAGCTGAAGCACATTTTCAGTTTTCTTGGCACATAAGTGAAGGATTTTTGCCATCTGAGCTGTCTCAGTCCAAATGAATTCACTGCCACGGACATGCATGCCCAGATCAGGACACTGGGCACATTTCCCTGTGCCAGGAAGCCCATGCTAGCCAATGGGCAAAAGMGGGCATCTCCAGACCCAGGTGACCCTCAACAGACCTGCAAGGTGAAAACGTCTTTCCAGCCCCTAATTAAAAATGCACTTAAAAATGTGAAGGAATTTTACTCAGTTTGGTTTRTGTACATATGCATTTATGTATATTTATACACAAACTCATACTCACACAWGTACACAGGAATTTGTGTATGTGTTTGTATCTAACCACCAAAAAACGAAGGAGAAAACAATACTACATTAAAGTGTTTATAAGAAAATGCTGTACRGGAGGTGCAAGTTTGTTTTGACGGAAAAAGAAATGTAGAAATCCAGTCTCCCCAGATCATTCCCTTCACTCTCAGCGAAATCATGATGTTTATGGGAAATGCATGAGCTTAGACTGGGATGTTTTCATATTCCATTTGGAGTTGTTGATGGTTTCTGATGGTTTTCTGCATGACTGTGAAGGCTGGAGCCAGTGCTCCTATACCACAGAACACCAGCAATGGTGCAAACAAGAMCTTTCGGGCAGCTCAGATGGCCACAGGCAACAAACTTGGCAAATCAGATGATCAAAGAGGATCGAGGAGTTTCTCTGCTTGTGAACACCATGATGTTTTGCCTGAAATAGTGCCCTGTGCTTCTTATATAACACAGCAAAGGAAACTGCTGAAGGACCTCTTGATATTGCCACTTCACACCTGGGTTATGTTACAAAGAGACACTGYATGGAGCTGAGCTCTGCCAGCCTCGTGGGCATGGAGTGACTGCTCATTAACACCCAGAAAAGGGGTTCTGCTCAAGGGGTGCTTCTACTACATTTACTGGAAATTTGTACGTGTCTTTGATACATAAATTAATGCCAAAGATTATTCTAGTCATATATCAAGCACTTCTTATCCTAAAGAAAATAGCCCTGGAAAGCTGTGGATTTGGGCTAATCGCTCTATGAACAYAGGGACACTCGTCCCACAGGATGTGCATATCCACAGCCACCTAGCCAGGATCCATTTGGGAGCACCGGCCCATGGACACAGCGGCTTCCCCTGCGGGACCCCCGCCTGGTTGCTTGGCTGGGTCTCCACAACATCGTCCCTGCGAGATGAGGACGGTCCCGTTCTGCTGTCACCATCTGGCTGAGCCCCGGAGACTCACCAGTCCACTCTGCTGCCCCTGACAGCACAGATTTGTGCAACTTGGTCCATTTGCATCTTCCCAGACGTGTTCTTTCCTAACCTTCTTCTCCCCAAGGATCTGGCCTCCAAGGCGGCGTTTGTCACTGGACAGCAGGCTCTTGGCAGTGCACTTGACTCTTCTTCTCGCCTTGGGGGTTAGTGCTGGCCTCTTTGCTGCTTCGGGCAACCCAGGCACATGGGAGGCCAGCGCTGCTGCCAGAGGGAGCTGGGGCAGCTCTGGGTGCCAGCCAGGGATCAGCAAAGCAGAYGAGTGACTTCTCCCCTCACCCTCTCTGCTGCAGCATATTTACATCGCTGAAAACTTCCTATGTTAATACAGAACAGCCCACTGAAAGGTCTTGTAATAACCCCCCCTAATTCTATGGCAGTCCCCCCGAAGCATTGAAGTGCTGCCCAATGGGGAGAAGCACAGGGTGAGGTTTAAGAGCATCCACTGTAATTGTCCATTAGCACTTCCAGCAGATGCTCAGGATTTTCTTCCTTTGCTTGTTTAAGAGCATTTTTACTCCCTTAAAAAAATGTGCCATAATCCCTTGAATCATGCACACTTTTCTTCCTTTTTTTTAACATACAGGCATTGAAATACAAGACGGTGATGAGCTACTCCGCTCTCACTCACCCGAGTGCAAATGCAAAGCACATTAAATGCTGCAGAGCTCGTCCCAGCTCCCGCAGAGAATAGACCTGGTGTCAAAGGGAACCTTTATGATGCACAGCAAGGGCACGCAGAGAAACCTGTCCCCACACTGAAGAACCTCCCTTGGGGCTTGGATCCAGCATAGCTATACTGGGCCAGAAGCTCGAGCCCAATTGGTTTGTGTCTGGTAGCCCAAGGTCCCTTTGGCACCAAATAGGCCCACACAGAAACCTCCAAACAGTCAGGAAAGTGAGGTCTTTTTRCTAGAATATTTTTGCAATGTATGAATTGTCAAAAGAAATCGCAGGCTAAAGGCAGCAGGTAGGTAAGAAACAGCCAGCTTAATCATGAAGCTCCATGCTAGCCCATTTCTGGAATCTTAGCCCGGGGTTTTACCCAAAACCCATCATTGGAGCCGTGTTTGAGGAGGATAATTGAAAAAATTACTGTTTTGTTGACTTCACCCCTTTGCTTCTCATTCTCTCACCCTTCCCCACATGGGCCAATACTTAACTCTGCAAATCATCTCACTTGAGCCCTGGGAACTCTGTTCAAAGAGCAAGTCACTAATCAACTTGGGAGCAAAGACAGCGCCTGGCCTTTGGAAGAGGATGGAAAGAAAGAGAGAAACCATGAGCTCTCCAGAGAGTTTAAAGTGTCTGTCAAATACACACCAAACCTCCAGTTAAGTGGGCTGTGGAAAGTTTAATCGGATGGCATTAGCCCAAACTGAATTCATTTGCTAATATATAATGTTAATGAACGTCGGCTGCTCTTGCTGAAAATAGACTGTGAATGTGCATTATTTTGAGTGAATGCATTAGCCGCTGCTAGTTCCTTAATTAGTTTTTCAAAGACTATGTCTGAATGGAAAGGTTATGGAATAATAAGTGATAATGGACTCTCGCTTTGTTTAGGGCTCTTTCCTGATTTATGGGACATTAAAAAATGGTAAAGATAAATAATTTCATCAGAAGTATCTATGCTGTRAGCAAAATGAGGCACATCCAAGTGATGTGAAACTCTTGAATCCGGATAAGTTCAGCTTTGGCGGAACTCTCATTTCAAAGGATGGTTGTGCCCCGAAAAGGAGGCTACTTTTCATAAAGCTGTAGGAACCTGCCAGCATCTCTATACTTCACYTGACTGGTGCTCCAGTTTCCTTTAAGAGCAGCTCTGCATCTAAACTGCACAAACAAAAGCAACAGAGAAATTCCAAGAACTGGAAGCCATCAAGACATTGGCAAAAGCCTTTGTGTCCATGAAAATAAACGGATCGGGAGCTCCCAGACAGGTTTTCATGGAGAAGGAGGGATGATTGATGGGAGTGCAAAAAAGGCCAAGCTTTTAAATAGAGACAGAATAGAAAATCAGGACATTTTGAAAGCTATTGTTTTACCAACAGAGAGCTTTGCATTTTTTCACCCCAGATAATGTAGCAGTGCTCTCAAAAGGGAGGACGATCTACCTGAAATGGCAATATTAAGCTCAAAACCCTCTCTGGACTAAGTGACCCAAGGACATACAAAGTCACACATCTCCCTCCCTGCCTCCTAGCAGGGAACCCCATTAGATTCTTTCATCCATGAGGATGAAGAGAGGAGAGTTCCCCTCCTCCTCCTCCTCCTCCCACCCTTTGCCAAAGGTTCTCTGCCATTTTCTTCCCTAAGAGCTATTCGCTCTGATGCCACTGAATGAGTTCAAAATGCAGATACCTACACACTGGCTTTRATCTAGTTTGTACTGGTTTTTGCTCTGCCCAGAAAATTACCCAAAAAACACAGAAAATGTACAAACCTCTGCCACGTCAGGGCCTGCAGGAATGGCCACACACTCTGTTTTACTGAACTGCTTTAAAATAACACAACTACTTACATCCCTTCCTGGTACTCCCTTATGCAGAGTTCTCCAGAGACAGAATACAATAATCTCCATTCACTCTTCAGTGCTCTGATGGAAAAGGTTTGATTAAATTTTTTGAAAAGCCATTTTCAGAAAAAAAAAATTTAAAAAAAAAAAAAAAAAAACAGGTCCTAGGCTGTGTCTTAGGTTTAGGAAAAGCTTTGTGGTACTTCAGCTAATAACACACACATGATCATCATCATCTTCTGCTGGTACGGCTTATGGTTTGATGGTGAATGACTTCATAAAACAGTAGTAGCCCTGTTCTGTTTGTAAACAGCTCTTTTCTGAATGAGATACCCTATAAGGCATTTGCTTGGTAGAAATATGTGAAATCCGGCTTGATTTCTTTGATGTTATAGCTGCTCTTTTCCTATCCATTTTCTTGAGCTTCATCCAGAACTTCTTTTCCCTTGCTTTGCCTACTGCCTTATTGTGAGCTCTTGATGAAGGATATTCAGTGCTTTAACCGAATATGTACAAAAAAAAGTATATTTCTATGTTTATTCTACGTAATTGTGCCTCAGTAAGGCTCAGTCTTGCTCGTAAGGGAGCCATTTGCACACAAAGGCCCTCTTTGCCTTAGCTATTTTCCTTTGCTTTATTGCTCAGAATAAAACATAAACACCACAGTTGCTGAGTGGTTTTGCTTTTCATTGCATCTYGTTTCCTGCAGATTTGCTAGCAATCATACTCTGTGATTTATAGCAAAAGCAAAAAAAATAAAAAGAGATAAGTCTGCCAGCCCTGTCACTGAAAACCTGGCAGATTTTAACATCTAGAGGGTTTCCCATAATCAAGCAATGAGTTAAACTGTAGCATATATTTAATTATTGGTAAACTTAGCAGACACTGCAGCACGGAGCAGTCAAAACCCCTCAAGAATCATGCTCCCTTGGAAAGCTGTTTTAGCGTGTCAGGATAATAGTTGCCTTGTTCAAACTTCACACCCGGCTTTACGAGCGTCTTTTTAATGYAGACAAGGATTACTCTATTACTTGAAAGCTTAAGCACCAAATGCTGAGGCCAAGATGGAAAGATGCAGTATTTTCCCGAAAGCCTCAGCTAGAAAACTCAGAGAGAACCTGGTCTCATCCCAGGCTGTTCTGAGGACAGTGGAAGAACAGTGAGACTCACCCAAATGCTCTTGCATTTTAACCAGAAATACAATTTTTAGAACACCAGAGATGAACATTTTTCAAACTGCTTTATTTTTCCTCACAGCCACTCCTGGCTGGTAAACAAGGTGAGGTAAACTACTGTATTTAAGCACCTTTGGTCCCCTGGTTACAAAACAAACCTTTTTCRGGGCTATGAAGACTGCAGTAACTCCTTGCTACTTCAGGCAAAAACTCATGGGCCTTTCACCCTTTATCCAGAGCTTCATTGGAAGGAGGGCAAAGAAAAGCTGGAAACATGAGATCAAACAAAAATCCCTTCTTAGATTCAAGTGATTCACTGCTATCATCTTATTAGGTTTCTCTGGCTTCCACCTGCCAAGTAAAATGCGGGCAGAGTATAAGGTGGCAGAAGGAAGCTTTCTCCCAGAGATGGTTAAAAAGAGTGAAGCTCCCCAAAATGGGTCCCAGCTGCTTAACAGGAAGGGATCTCATCCCCACCAGACATGGCTGTTCCTAGGGTCACCCTTCCAAAGCCTGAAGACCAAGTGCTGAGAGACCCAGGTTTAATATCTGTCCACTCGCAGCTACAGAATCCCATAGTGCACTCTTTTTTTTTTCTTTATTTTTGTCTTATTTTACCACACAACAGAGATTTATTGGCAGGGGAGGAGTGGGATTACCCAGACCTGCTTGGAGGGTGACCACGGTGCACTGTCCCCTGCCAGCCCTCATACGAGGTCGGTTCTGGCTGCCTGTCCCTGAGGCACAAGAGGACTCGTCACCCCAAAGCTGAAGCCGGACACTCCAAGTAGATTAAGTAAGGATGTCTTTTGGGTCTTGTTATTCCCAGATCAAGAACAGATGATTTAATGTCCCTCCTGGCTTTGAGCTCAATGAGGTCATATTACACTCTCACGGCTGTAAGGTAGGCCTGGGTCAGAGCTTTTCATGTAACACCACGGCAGGGCCCAAAGGAAAGGAGAAATAGGTCTTGACATAAGAATTCAGTCCTTCGAGGCCTTCAGCTTGGCCACACACCTCCAAACTCCCCAAGTGGGAAGCCAGGTTTGAGGTGCGTTTTTAAATAGGTCACTAAAGACCACRAGGAAAATAAACTTAAAATTTATATCCCCTGCAGCTCTGTACCTTATGTTTCTTTGAGTGCAATCTATTGTAAGGGCTCTGTAGAGACTTCATCATTACAATGTTCCGTGTAAATGTGAACGGGGAAGGCACGAGTGCCCATCTTAAACACCTACCAGGATCAAGCTCCTTTGATCGATGGCAGGAGACGGACCCCTCAGGAGRGTGGATAAGAGGAGACTCTAACCTAAATTACCCAGATTACCCTCTGATTAACCTCTCTCTTCCTCTCAACTGAGCTTATGGGAAGCTGAGACTAGTTTTCTAACAGCAGCAGTATTTACAGATGCCTAAGGTGACTGTATCCCCAAGGTCTGCAGGATCTGGGACGGACACAGAGCTGAAAAGATGTAATTTAGCCATTAGAGAGGCACTGCCTTGTTGAATTTTTAATGAATTGCTGTTTTCCTACTATTAATGCTTCTAAGTTATTGTTTAGGGAAGTCAGGCTTAAAATATTAGCAAAAATAAATCAGAAACATCAGATGCTGATTCTTGGGCAGGTTCTTGGAAAACATTATTCCATCATTTGTTATAAAAAGCCCTAACCAAAGGAGATAACCAAGCCAGCTGTGCATCTGCTATGTATTGCAAAAGGACCAATTATAGGGGACTTGGAAAAGGCTGAAATACTTAAWACCCATTTTGCTACGGAGACCAGATATGTGATGAAATTTTAAAAAGAAGAGAGCAGGGCAGACCATGTATATGCTTAAGGATATTTGAGGAAGATGAATGAATTCAGTTTAATCTATCTTAGAGTGTTTAAGGAGCTGGACAGGTGTAAATGTCTGTTMCTAATTCATCTTGCATTTKCTTACAGTCTTTCTTGAGTTTTCTYTATATAATGGAAGCAGAAAGAAAATTACAAATATTGGAGTCATTATGTCCATTTACCCACCATGCTGGGTAAAAACACTATAAACATATATTTGGAATATTTTTATTTTGTTGGAGCTTACAACTGTTTTTGTTATCATTATTATTATTTTTTCTCCAGTACTGGGCTCTGTTTCAGCAAAAATCAGATGTCTTCGAAACTTGGGAGCAAATTCTGTGCTGAGTGAAAATTTCTGTTACCCAAGATACGCACGAGGCTGAAAAGCAGTGCAGATTGGAGCTCTGCCTCAATGGGAATGCATTTAAACTTCTTATTCTGTGGTCAAATGCAGCCCCAGTTTAGGACTAAGGTTATGAAATGCTAAAATTATGCAATCAGAAGTGACGGCATCAGATTATGCATCAAGCTGTTAGGGAAAGAAGCATCTTCCAGCTAAATCAGATGTGCCTTTATTTTAACTATCATCCAAGCAGAACCAAAGGATCTCTGGAAGGGAGGAGGAAGAGGAGGGGAGAGAAAAACTGAAGCTACTGATCAAAAATAACAGGTTAAATCCACAAGTTTAGCAAATTGAATGGCATGTCACTCTAGTTCACCTCTCTCCTGCCTCCCCATCCTTCTGCTCATGAATTATCTTTAAATAAGAATGCTTGGTCTAACTGTCTCAAGCCTAAAAGACAGCAGTTCTGTATTAAGTCTGAGGCCATGGAGTTCAGCTGTGGGGAGCTTCTGTTATGATGCTGGCAGCCGAGCAGGGAAAAGGCAGGTTTCTGTTGCTGTTAATCAGCCAGCAGGATGCAGAAGCCGAAGATGTGTGTTGTTCCTACGTACAGCAGGTAGCTGCTCCATAATTAAAGGCTTTCCCAGCAAGAAATGTTGCACTGTAGATTTTACTGCAGGCTGTAAAGGAGCAGAAGGGCCCCACACTGCCTGGAAAGCTCATCTGGGAAGGCGGAGAAGTTCTTCACCCACGTCTGCCTTCCTCTTCCATCACATTCCTCCCACATCTCTGGTCATTACCCGCCTGACCCTCCTGCAGCACTCAAGGGAACTCACTGACAAAAGTCTATCAAGTCACTTATAGAATAAGGCAGATGATAATGGCAGGAAAAAAGAAAACTGAGAGCTTCCTATATATCCACCAGCACATTGTCCTTGTGTGGAATCCATGGCTGCACCAGGTAAATAACACGAAAATTGTTTATTTGGCTGTCAGCAATGATAAAGATTTMCTTTTCTGTTGGCCAATATTGATAGGTTTTAGTACATCACAACAGCACCTCTGTAATATTTTCAGGAAAAAAAAATAGCAAAATGGGTAGGTAGCATAAATATTGCTTTGGGGTTTAAGAAAAGTAAAGGGAAGGAGAATGGATAACTCATCCTAATAAGACTCCTGCTCTTGTTTCCCAAGGAGATGCAAATACATACATCAGGGGCATAACAATTCCAGACAATTCCAGGCTCAGACATCCATGAAATGAACTTGCTAACTACCTGTGCTCATGTTTAGGCTGCAGAAATTGTGAAATAATATGGGCTAGCTTAGCCCCAAGAAAAAAAGAAAGGCCAAGATAAATGCATTCAAATTTATCTAAAACTTACTACATAATGTGATCAGTATATCATTAATACAGGAAGAAACTGTTTTGATAGAGTTACTCCTGCCATACAGTCCTGAAAGCAGAGTGTGATGTTAAAACCATATGAAAGATTTCTTTTTAAAGCTTCTGGAGGAATCCCTTGTGCTTTATAACATAGAAGTACACCTTAAATGAACTCCTGAAATCCCGGAGAGAACCAGAGACCTTCTTCTCCTTTCATTTTTGCCAGCAGAATTACTCCCAKTTCACACTGATAAAAGAGATGAGAACAAATCACACTGGGCTGTGCACTAACACTAACCAAGACTCATTAAGCTAATTACAGCTTGCTCACAGGAGCCTGATTCCAGTCCCGCTCGCCGCATCTGCAGCAGCGAAGCTCAGCTGGGCTCTGCAGAGCTGCTTTGGTTTCATATCACTGGGGTCAACATCAACCTACGTCCTCCGGAAGGTACAAGCGTGATGGAAATGCAGCACAGGAGCAATGCTAAATTGCCATTCTTCAGCTCCTTCCCCCTAGTTATTGCAAGATTTGTACCGCATGCAGGTGAAGCACTCRGCAGGATTATATTTCCTCACAAAATGTTTGTCTCAGGAAGCCAAATTACATTTCCTCGTTCGACTCAGACTGGCTAAATTTCCATTTGCAAACTGAGCGCTCTTTTCTTCCTGATATTTCGCTTCTCGAGGATTCCTGATGATGTGCCCAGCTTCCACCGCATGCACAAATTCCCAGCCAGAAGTACATCTGCTCCTGCAGCCTTCTGCACGCAGACCTGCCGTGCTCCTGATGGGGAGCAGCTCGAACATGCAACCCTGGCGTGCAAAAAGGCRATGTTAGTCTGAAATTCAGCACTGCCTGTACTGGTAATTTTAGAATAAAAAACAACCCCAAAGGTGACCTACTTTAACACATCAGCTCTCCGCTTTTTCCATGGTTGTTGCAAGATTTTCTGTTTGCACAAGGGCTGGGTTTAATCTCGGTGATGCAGGTGTGGATAGGGATCTACTTCACCCGCTTCAGCGAATGTTTCCCTGATCCCAGGAAGAACATCTGGACTGTACCGAACTGCCCAATATGTCATAGTGRATTTGTGGAAGAGATGAAAAGAAAATCCATGCGTGAGTCCCGATGCACTCCCTGCTGTTCTCTGCCTTACACAACACTTTGTTACATAAAACTTATTCTGGAAAAAAAAAATTAGAAAAGTGGGGAGAGAGATGGGAAAAAAATAACATATTTTTGGTTGTAAGCCAGTTTTCTGTATGAACATGGCAGCAGCATGTGAGGAGAAGCAAGATATCCTTATAGCACCATGTGACAAGGCTAATCAAAATAAACATYCAAAAAAATAAAGAAATTAAGGATGAGGTAGCAGACTGTGGGGAGAGCAGATGGTTATTTAAAATAACAGCAAAATTTTGTGTGCAGGCTGGAACTATAGCTCTTGTCACAAAAAATAGTCATTAATGGCAAAGGAGAAGGCGGAAATGTCATTAGGGTATTTTGGGGAGTTGGTGCAAGCTGAAAAATTAAAAACTTGGGGAGAAACTGCTGTGGGTCTGAAGAATGAGGCACCAAGAGTCGTGCCGGGCAGGCAGCACCATGTACAGTAGCCACTTCCAAGTGCAGCACATCCCTTAGTCTTTTCTATTTTTTTTTTAATACAATTTTAATTGTTTCAGGAATCTCAGCTGGAAATGGGGAGCTGCAGCTTCCCAAGCAGGGAGGATGCTACCGACCAAGCGCTAAGCAGCATCCCRGGCCTCTATCAAGGGAGACTGGGAGCCTCTCTGCTCTCCTGGCTGCCCTGTCTTGTGTTATTTGCAATTTGCCCAGGATTTYCTCTGTTATCTGTGAATTCACTCCTGACTCTGCTACAAGGAGTCCCAAGAGGCTGCCACTGTCCTTGTTGTGTCCTGGGACCAGCTATCTTAAGTGGGGTCAGCTAAGCAGTGATAGCAACTCAACAAAAGACATATATGCCTTTCTACATCCATGGAAAATTTGTGTTTCTTCCTGAGCCTCTAACTCTAAACATCTTATTTACTGTGAATCCCCCTCTAAGGCTGAATAATAAAAATAATAATAAAATAATAATAATAATAATAATAATAATAATAATAATAATAGACATGCTTCCTTTCTATGGCTAGATGTTTGAGAAGCAAGCTGTCAGCACATAGGGAATAAAATGGAAAGCAGCGGGTGCTGCTCTGCTCTATTAAGTGTTTTTAGCACACCAGACACTTTAGGATCTTGGCACAGAGCGATAAATGTAAAGAAGCAGCTTTTCTGTCTCTTGCAGAGGAGGGGAAAGTAGCAGGGCATATTCTACAGCCCCAAAAGCTGGAGATGAGAGTGCAAAATGAACGCCRGGTTTCCATGGAGTTCACGCCATGGGCTGGTTTGTTGGTCGTGGTTGGTACCCCTTCTTGTCCTGGGTGCAGACGTCCCCCTGCCAGCCAGGGAACCTTTCAAAGCCGCACATGGAGCCACCCAGCCGGAGTGTCCCTGACACCCGAACGCTCGCTTTGTAATTGCACCTTTTAGAAATCTGGAAGCTGTCAAGTCGCATCACGCCCAAGGTCCATTTGCTCCGTTCTCTGACAGTGGCACTGCCAGATATTTTGAAAGGAAGGGAAAATAAAAAAMCCCTTGAGTGCTGCAGGCTGGGCAGTGTCACCAGATCTGGGGAGGGGTTGCCTGCCTTGTGCCTGCGTGTTCCTGTCCATCCAACTGTTTTTTTTCCCTTTCTTTGTTTATTCCCAGACCTGTCTAATAGAAGCGTCTGTGTTTTCCTTCACTGTGAGACAMTTTTTCTAGCAGTTATTTTTCTCCCTCAACAACAACAAAAAATCTCAGTTTTGCTGAGGTTCTGGATTCCTGATTGTAAGCTCTTTTTGCATTGTTATCTAGTTCTGCATTGCTATCGAATTTCCTTAAACGTCATGCACCTTTGCATGCTTAGCTTTGTACAGTCCTCTGCTTCCTAAACATTCTGATATCATATAATCATTTTTATTGCCACTCATAACATACWATCTGAGCACTTCCCACCTAAAAACCGAGAGTGAAAGCATCCTTTTTGTAATTGTTTGTATTTTTTGAGGCTTAACCTTGACAGAGGTTTCAGGTTTCTTTTTGATATTATTTTGGACGTTACTATTTCTTCTTCATTTAGTATTTCTTGATTATGTGGGMTTTATTAAAAAGTGTGTTCCTCAARCGGCTTCTTCTTGCTGGAGCAGGGGGCAGGATTCATTTCATGACCGGTAGATACAAGAAGGGAATTTCTCAGTCCAGAGCACAAGGGTTATAATATCCCGGAGGATGGGAGACTGGAAATGCAGCATCCAGGACCCCAGCTTGTAAGGGACACAAACACTACTGGARGTACCCAGGAGAAATGGCAATCGGGAAAGCTTTAGGAGGGCTGATCCTGCTAAATAATCCCAGGAATCCTTGTCCCCTATGGGTGAGTCATCAGGCTGCAGTTGGGGGAGCTCAGCTGTAGATACATATGTATGTGTCATAATACCCAATTTTCCAGGTGCTTCCTGCCGGAGCACCTAACTGGTGATTTCTAGTCGGTTTAATTCAGTTCTGTAAAAATCTATCCTACCTCAGTGATCTAATGAAACAAAAGATTATAATTTTCTTCATTGCTGAGAGCCTCATATTCAGCCAGAGAACTTCATTATAGAATCAACTTATCAGATTTCATTAAAGTTCTTCAGATTTAGCAAATGGACACCTGGCGAGCTGGAATATTAGTTTTCTAAAASTTTCTGCACTTAGCAGCATTTTGAATAAGTTTCTCTGCAAATTAATTGGTAGTTTGATTAAATTCTTTTTTTGTGTGTATTCCATATGATAACTCAAGCAGCCATGTGAATATGAAATAAAGGAAAGAATTAGACACACTATAGAAGCAGAACAGGGCCTGGCAATGTTCATTTTGGGTATTTTCCTCTTGTGATTAAAGCCCTTGCCAAGTTTTACTGCCCCCAATTTGCATATCTGCACCTCTAATACAAATACAAATAAACATTTGCTTTGCAAAAGAGCCCGACATGAAGGTTAAGTTCATAAGCGCAGCCCAAGAAGACATAAGGGAGGTTACTGCCACGTCTGTAGATTCTGGTTTTCATTCGGATTTAAAAAATGCAAGCTCTTCACCTGAAGTTTTCTGTCTACATGCCCCTGGTTTGCCTGGGGAAGWGTCAGCCAGGAAACAAGGAACCTCCCTGTTTAATTTAAAGCCATTTGGCTGGGGCAGAGAGGGGAAATAYGTGCAGAAAATCTCTCTCCTCCTCGACACTGTTCTCCCTTCTGCCTGTTGCAGCCTGACAACAGATGGGCCAGGTAACAAATTCCCCTGCCCAGTGGCTAAATTAATTTGGGTTCCTCCTGCTCAGGACTGCATCTCTGAGCCCTCACCAAAAYCCTTAAGCCCAGAATAAGCAGCATTTTCTGAAGGGAAGTTCCCAAGTCACTGATGGGTGGAGGAGGCCATGGCCCAAGAAGAGTTTTGGAAGGTGGATCCCATCCTTTCTTCTCAGGAGGGAAGGTCAATAGCTCAAATTCCTCCTCTCCTTTCGCTTTGATGCTTAATGGGTCATTGTCCCTGTTTTCTGAGCATCTCTCTGGYTTAGCAGGAATCATTCTGTGTCTGCTCCCAAAAGAAATGCAAGAAGGTCTAAAGTCACCCGGCTGGTTAATAGAATCACCTCAACCTGCAAACACCTTACTTGCAAAGAGCCTAATGGAGAGTCCACAAACATCTATAGAAAGTCTTCAGTGGATGTGGCTGCTGCTCCTGGCATTTGGCACGATATCCCAAGCCCTGTAATCCCTGTTTTTGTCTCAGAAAGCACCTCCAGCTCTTCAGGACAGCAASACATTTCTCTGTTACATCCCCAAAAGCCTGAGCACTCCAAACAGAAGATGCCCAATCTCCCCCACAGCTCCTGGAGCAGCTCTGGTCACAGTGTAAATGCAGATAAAAACCAGCCATGGAAGAGTAGACAACGAAAACAAATGCTGTTAACTGCCCGTTAAGCTCGATGAGAGTACTTATCTTTCTGATTAAGGCAATAACAAACTAGATTTGTGTTTGATGACTCTCACAGGTTGCCTGCCAAAACCAGGCATTTTATGCAGCTCAGCAATGGTTGCCAGCACCAGAGCCCAGGTGCCAGGTCTGGGAGCAGCCTCCTCTTGTTCATCTCCAGTCACTTGAGCTGGAAACGTTCTTTCCTCTTCCCCTTCCCACTGGCCACGAGGACGCCCCACGCAGCACAGATGTCCCCGGGCTGCAATTCCACCTGCTCGGCCACGCTCAAGCAAACACAAAGTGCTGCCAGGGCTCCTCCTTTGCCTTCCAGGTTGAACCTTGTGCATAGTTGTTATCATTAAAGCCTGTTATTTTCACAACTCTTCTTCAACATTTTGTCATTTCCCTCTGTTGTTATTCCAACACTGTGAGTCTGTCTGACTTAGATGAGAGCCGGTCTGGAGYGTTAAATGCAGAAATGGGGAATGTCAACTTGGTATCTACCAAGGCTTTCCACCTGAACAGGGGCACTCTGTTCTTGGTAGAGGCACAGAGGACAGAGCAGATGGGGATGGGAGTTGCAAGAATACCTGGCTCCCACCTCTGCTTGGGTACTTAGTGCACTATAAAGAAGGCAGCTATCCCTTATTTCTCTGTCCATTTGTGCAAGACTTAGATGTTCTTATCTGTGAGATAGCTCAAGCTCCTTTGCTTGAGCTATCTAGTATCTAGTATCATGCATTTTTTTTAAATTGTTATAATTTATTTTAAAATCTTGTAAGGCACTTTTGTCTTCTGCAAGTTGTTTGTGCTTTTGCACCCTCTGTCCCTCACAACCCTCGGTTTGGCAGCAGAGAGGAGGGTGCACCAGCCACCTCTGACATTCCAAGGCATTCGGTTGTACCTTCAGCAAGGACAAGGAGTGAGGAGTCAGTCCGGAGGCAGGTGTAGCCTGTAGCCCCAAAAGCCATCGCACCTTGAGGAGCTGTTTCCAAACAGCTGCTAATGCAAAAAAGGGCACTAAAAACAAGTGTTTTGCATGGAAAATAGCAAGGCACTTCCACCTAAATGCTGTGAAACCAAGTATTTTCCACTCACAACTACAGCCCATAGTGGCATTTCCTAAAGCACCTTACTGGTGTTGGTGCTGGTTCTTCTAGCTGGTGCTGGTGACACCAACTAGAAGTGAACTGGATAATCCCCGCACAGCTCGATGTCCCAAGAGCTGCTGGAAAACTCATTTAAGCCAAATGGTTCCCTGACTGGCTGCTCTGYTCCTGCAGCAACCAGGCTGCAACCCACCTCCAGTGTGATCCAGCCACTTCCCTTCTCCTCGCCCTCCCTGTTAAGCTCAGAGAAACACGGAATATTCAAATGGAAATTCTGACAAACTTGCTCACAGACTGGCATTTCAGAATGTGTGGGATTAATTATATATGAGAAGTTTTACATATTGAGTTGGAGGCCTGCGCTATYATGGCAAGAAGAAAATCACAGAAAAAAATAAATCAGATAGATTGTACTCATTAGAGAACGGAGGGACAGCAAGTAATCATTATTTTTACTGCACTTCGTCGTTGCCAGAAAGGTTGCCATTAGCATCTCTCTTRCAGCTTCTATTTCAAAACCTCTGCCCTCTCAAACCAACCCAGCACCATTAATGTTGCTGTTTCTAACCCATAACAAAACTGCCTCTTGTCTGTCATAGAAGCTCTTTTACTTTAAGAGAAGTTTAAGGAAATTTTTTAGAGAGAATAAAATCCCAGTTCAAGGTCACTTTTGTAAGTGATTTTTTTCCCTATTTCTATAGWTCTAGTAGTTTTAACAAATCTTTTATTGCCCAGGTAGTTTATCCCAAACACTTACAGCTATATAGCAATTATCTCCTAATGGTAGGTTCAGGCATGGAGATTAAGCATCAAATCCTTCCTGATTATTTTGTAATATTATACATGATATTGAAAGAAGGAAAAAGAAAACTGCCAGAGCATATAAAAAAGCAAAGTAACTAGTTTACAGTAACCTTTGGTTTCAGCCATTCCTGAAAAGAGTCTGAATTTGTAAATCCTGTGAGCTCTGAAATCCATGTAACCACTGGGTCAAGCCATGGGGATTAAAAAGAGAGTTTTTCATACTGAGGCTGAATGCAAATGCCCCAAAACCTAATGATGATTCTGAAGAACATTCGTGTTTCCAGGTGTTGACACCAACAGAGCTTACAAAGCAGCGAAAAGAGGGTCGCTTCCATGCAAACAATATCAGTTTGAGATCTAATACTTGATCCCATTTATCCTAATTATAACCTTTCATTAACTGTCTAAAGAAAAAAACAATTATATTACAATCTTCTGGCAGAAGACTCAATTCAACAGCGAACTGAAGGAAAAAAACCAAGACTCACAATGCAATAATAGCCATAATGAAAAGCTTTTTCCYTCAGCTGCTGTCTAATTATAATAGGTTACAAAGTTATAAAATTATATTATCTTAAATAATGAACAGTGATCTTTTGCAATGTAAATAGGAATTGTTATTCTGGGCTGAAAATTAAAATGAATAGCTAATTTAGGGCTTAGCGACAGAAGAAGTTTCTTGTATTAYGACATGTCATGGATATTAATATCTCTTCTTAACAAGGTTTTATTTATTTATTTATTTTATTGTCTTGCCTTCTTAGATATTAGAGGAACACAGCGTAAAGATCTCTCAAGCCTGTCTCGTGATCTGGCCAATTTAAATGTCTTGGATATTCCCTGTCCTATCATAAATTCACTGAAACTTCTGACAGGATAACGAGAGATTTTCATCTCTCTCATATGTTTTGCAACCCTATATCTGGGGCTGAACTTGGATACAAAACTGCCTAAAAAGCCAGTTTCCTAAGTATGAGGGTCTAAATTAAATCTGCTTGTAATGCATAGAAAKAGGATAAACCAAGAAAGCGTGGTGTAAAGCAAGTGGTTATTTGGTATGAACTGAATGTAGATACAGCATCTCTTTCTGCTTGCACTAGAGGCAATCAGGAGTAATTCCAGTGACTGCATTTAGTACATTTAGTCCGGTGTAACAAAACTCGAGATCATCATCATGCTTAGCTGTCGTATAAAGTGTGTACAATCCTAATTAAAGAATACAGGGAGCAGAATATGCTACTTCTTCATAGTTCCAACACATTTGTGATTTTYGTTTTCATTTTTGGGGAAAAATATTTATTAAAAACTTCCTATTACGAAGCAAATGCTCTTGAAAAGAAGCTAATACTAAAGCCTGAAAGAAACTTCAGATTTGCTGGAAACTTAATACTGCAGTCAGGAGCTTCGAATATCCACTGTCAAAGTTAGTCTTACAAACTGGCCTGGAAGATCAGTACAAGGGTATCTCATCAGCAATTTTATCTAATAAAACTATTAGAAGAGCACAGCTTTGAATGAGTCTATCTTCATGATAGTGAGAGTAAATAGAAAGTGTTCTGAATTTGAACAAATCAGACAAAAACCCATTAGGCTGCAGATTATAAGGTAATATACAGAAGGGAATTGAGTCAATAAGAGTAAAAATGAAAGATGCAAGAGGATTATTTTTCTTAACTGAGGAAAGTTGTCTCAAGAAGAGTAATACAAAAAATTCTAAGTGGTGAATGCAGGTTATTGTGTTCTTGAGTACCACTTCCACAACAGATATCAGATGTTGAGGAAAATTCATCAGTTCTCTCTAAAATTCCTGCCTGTGTTGAAGATAAAGCACTTTTCTGCATGTGAATACAGCAGCAGCAGCACACAGTTTCTCTGAAGCTATTTCGTAAGGGTGGAAAGATCATCCTTTCATTTCATCATTGATCAAGGGGAACATTCAGATGGATCCGATCAGACTCCTTCCAAACAGAGAGAAATTAAACGAATGCAGTACTAGGACTCTTAAAAAACTCTTTTTAAAAGTGTAATGTACAAAATGGGGAGACATTGTCATTTTTGTTGCTGTGTCTGCGTATGAAAACTGCTCCAGTCACCACAACTGGACCCTGGGGGAAAAGCAGTAGCAAATTAAGTGTTATCCCATGCAGGACTAGAGCTTCTGGAATAAGAACAGCATCAAAATCACTTCTGAGGATGAAAGTTACACAGAAATGAAAATTTTGATGGTCCCAGGACTATGTTCATGTTCATGTCCTATCACTTTCAGCAATGAAAATCTTCCCCATAAAAAAGAATTATGAAACCAGTTTAAAAGAGAGCATTTAACAAAAGCAGTAAATAACTCAGCATTTAAAATTTACTTTCTTTTTTCCATCCCATATTTTAGTCTTTTCCCACTCTGTGACTAGTGAACATTTGGCATACCCAATGAGCAATTAAATGGGGAAGAGCAGAGAGAGATATAGGAGGGAAAAAAATGATAACAAGAAGAAAAACGAGCATAAAAGGCAATTTCTGTCATATTCAGCTGGCAAGTAAACTTGGTGGAAGCTTCTTGTTCTCGACAAAGCTGGATGATTTTGTCCTCTGCTCGAGGTTGGGTGGTTCTTCTAAGGTCATATAACTCTTGAGAAGCATCAAACAAAACACTGGCAGATGCAAGCACTTCTCTAAACTTAAATTGTAGATATTTTCTAGCAGAGACTTAGTCATTCAAATGAAAAATTGTGGTTATTATGTTTAACATTACCAAAAGCAGAGAACACTTCAGGTAATGGCTTCCAGGGAGGGCAAATAAAACACTGGGAATAAAGCCATTGTTTTCATCTTGTAAATATTTATTATCATTGCGTGAGCAGAATTCTGGCCTGAGATGTTAATAAGATTCACCTGAGCCCCAGATTTCCTACTGTTAACTCAAAATGTATTTTATTATTATTTTCTTAAACACATCATATGCTATTGTATAGCAAGATGTGTAGGGGTTCGACATAARCTTTCATCTGGTTTTGAGGGTGAATGAAAAGCAAAAGCTTTTGAAAATCAGAGTCTGAGTAATTCATATRTCAGGACAGCTAGTACACCTATGGTACACCTATGGGTAATATAATGTCTCTAAAGTCACTGCAAAAAGATCTAGGTTTTGATATCTCTTAGCTAGAGTAGAAAAGACCTTGGAATATAGCTGTGTTTTGAAAACCATGGAGCTAGTTCTGGTGAACAGCAAGTTTGGCAAACATACATCAAGAACATCAAATTTGCCTTTAAAGGCTTATGGTCTGTAAAACAGATTTAGGTAACTGATTTCAGGCATGTAATTTAACAAAAAGATCTTTCAACCAGGGTTTATAAATGCATTGATTTTGTGTGCATGAAGGGCCAGCTTTGCTTCTATCCCACCCAGCCAGTAAAAGAGACCTTGGAAAATGTGAAAACTGGGCAGTGTGGGGAGATTTAAAGAAAAGAGACTCTTCTCCTCTTCCTATCTTTGTCCATGCAGTAGCATCTTGCATGAGCTAAAGGCCTAAAATCTACAGGTAGGTGTAAAGTGGTCCAGAGCATCTGAGAGCTCTGATGGAGCCTAGGAAGCTCCTGCATCACTCTTCATCTCCAACTTCAGAAGGACGGTCTGTAGCAAACATCAYTCCTCCCGCTCTGCTCCTAATGGTTTCCTAAGGCTATGAAGTCTTGCAAGGGAAGGAGAAAGTCCCCCCAAGGCAGCAGGACACTCTGTATAAGCCTTCACTTTGAGGACAAGAGGTCCTTTCCTATACAGTAAGTATAGGAAGAGAAGAGAAGTGTGAATGATTAAGATGATCAGCAAAGAGGGGTTTAAGATAGTGATTACAGCAAGAGATATCTGATTACTCTCTCTTGGTCTCAAGGATGAGTCAGTAGCACCAGGACGTGTAGGTGATATCCAAAGGCACCCAAGCATTCCATGCAGCTGAGCATCAGCCTCCTGGGTCTCATCCTCTTGTTCCAATATATTAAGAAATGTTTAGTGWGCTTTCAAGAGCATGCCCCCCACAGATTATAAAATTGCAAAAGACTTTTTTTATCRGTTTCTCACATAGCTACATGATGAAGTTGCCTATTATGAAAGAAATTTGGGTCTTCCTACCATTTAGAAAATTGCTTACACCTGATACTTTACCTCTGCTACTGTGTCAAGGAGCATAAAGCCAGTGTAAATGGCTGAGGCAATTGAAAAAAAAATCCTGCATAAGGGAAGAAGTTCAGTCTCCTTCCAAAAAAACAYAGAGTTGCAGCTTGCTGGTAGAAGCTGTGAAATGTGCTAACTGGCTTTGTCACTAACATGATTATGCAAAGTATACGGTAGTAATGGTGCTGCCCTGCCATCACTTACAATGGCATCTGCTCTCTTTCAATTTGATGTAATTTTCATTGGATTCTGGTCTGTCAGGTTGCCCTGCCATAAGATTCATGTGAAAATGAGATCCTTATTTTAAGCAAGTGATACAGTTGAAGGAACAGGAAGTGTTAAGGCTGCCATGCATTATGCAAAAGGGAGGGAGATTATTGCAGAAATGCAAAGAGATAAAATGGATTTAAACGTGCAAGCTTCACTCACAGCCATTCCAGAAGAAAAATGAGGCTATTCTAAAGAAGAGGCCTGTAAATCACAGCTGGCCTTGGAACACTCTAACATATGTACTCACATGGGAATTATGATATATATGTAAAATTGCCTGCAGATGTCACCCAGAAAAAAAATTGTGCTCTGTTGTGAGTCTTGGTTGGAGTTTGGAGTTAACACTTCCACTCATTCTACATTGCAAGTTTGGAGTGAAGGCTACTGAGCAAAATAAATACTTGATAAAGAAGTCGCAGTAAGGTAGAAGGTGAGCAGTGATCTTGGCAAAGTGGTAGAGCAAACTGAGCAACTCATCCCATATCAATCCATTGTAGACTCTCCTATCACCAACAGAAGAGCAAAATTATGTAGAACTTGTAGTAGGAAACAGTGCAGAAGATAGTGATTAAAATTGTGGAGTGCAGTAAAAAACTACTGATCCAAGTGGGAAGGCTTATGCAATTAAATCTTTAATGAAGCCAGCGYAGATAATTTCACAAAATTCTTTAGCAATAGCTTATAGGTGTCAATAACTTTTACATCAACTTATGTCAGCTCTGCATTGTTTAGAAAATCACTGAGTTATGGCAGAGAAGTGGCAATGCGCTGCAATGAAGCAACCTTCACCACCACCAAGATTTTACTTCCAAGTCTTCAAAGCAGAAATGCAAAACTGGGCCCTAACATAATCTCCCCATCACCAACATGCAGATTTTCCACAAGGCACTTTGTGAAAATCTGCTGCCACCCTCCGCCACAGCGAAAGGCTGAGTGTAAAGCGCTCTTGTCACTTAATGTCAGCTAGTCAGGTTTAGAGCCTGTCTGCTGTCCTTCTCCTCGTGTTTATGTAGATGCATTTTTTAACAGCAGGATGTTTGTTTTGAAACACAAACAAGAAATAAGGTCCCAGATTAAAAAAAAAAAAAAAAAAAAGATCCGTGGATATTGCCAAGGAAGGAAATCCCAGTAGGTCTTATGCTATCCAGCTGGAATTGCATAGTTTTAATTGGGTATGCAGGTTAGGTGCAATCAATAAAAATCACCTTCAAAAATGCAGGCTATTAAGTCTGCTGGTTCTAATTTGGGATAGCCAGGCATTAATTAATGAACCAATTCTGGTGCTCTCCTTAAACTGGTTCATCTACAATTCAGCGGTCCTTCTTTATGCTTCTTTGCAAGCCTGGGGCCTGATGGATTTATTAAAGTGAAAAATCTGCAAGATGCCTCTTCCCTTCCCACCGCCCTCCCTGCCCTGGGATGATATTTTCAAAGCTTAACAGCAGCAGTAATGAACGTCCCTGTGCGTGCTTAGGGATCATTATTTCCACTTTTCAATCTATTTCTCTAAGGTTTGCCATCTGATGCCCATCTTATATCTAGCCTCTCTCTGCTGGGAGAATGAACACAACAGATCGCCAGGGAAAAGTTTGATTCAAGAACATATGTTTCAGCAAATTGAATGTATCCTCTCTCCAACAGCTGCTTCCCTCTTCTTTGCTGTGTTTTGGGGGTTGTTTGGGTGRTTTTCCTTACTTTGAATTAAAAAATATATTTTTGCTCCTGTAAGAAGAGCCTGGTTTGAAAGCAAAGTCCCTGCTCACTGTTAATACAACAGTGTTGTATCAACTATTTACTTGGTCTCTTCCTAAGAAAAAGTAACTTTGGTTTGTGACACCCAGCACTGGGTGGCAGTGACTCCTGAGTGCCTGTCTCAGCTCTAACAGATCCTGTTGATGGTCTCAAGCAAACTATTTGATCTGTTCTGAGTTCTGTTTCTCAGCTTCTGTAAAATAAACCTGGTAACGGTGTCCACAGGTCTCCCAAGGTTTAATTAACCTCTATCTTTGAGCTTCTATATCAAAGATGTCCTAAAAATATCTAGCAAAGACTATGTAGCTGGGCCTAACGCAAAAGGATGTAACGACCTCCTTAATATTTTCTTTAATAAATGCTCATGTGGCATACCAGAAATTTTCCAGTGTTCAGATTTTTATTTCATTAAAGGCACTAACACATGGTGTTCTAAATTGATAACAGATATAGCTGTAGCCATATTGCTTATCTCAGAAATCCAGTGTTTCTAGAGAGAAAGACAAATGCTAGGCATATATCTCAGTTGCTCTGACTGTGATGTCTTATGAAATATGAGATCATCTCTCCCGAGGGACATAACATGATCCAGCAAAGGGCTGAGCACTCTTCGCTGCTACAACAGTCTGACAGAYTTCTACGGTTGAAAACAGCCAAAAGTGTAGGAAAAATAAAAGATAAAAGGACTAAACTGTGCATGTCCTACATTGTTCGTATCTGTTTACTACCAAAAGTAAAACTTAACACTGAGCAAGAGAAGGAGGGGAAAACTGTCAAAAGCTGAAAAATCTGTTCAGTGAGGGAAAAAAAGCTTTTTTGAAATTTTAAAATAGAAGAATTTAACTCTGACCCTAATCAATGTGGAGACTGTGTATGACATTATTATAGACTTCCATATATTATTTCTAGAGGCATTGAAAGGGATGAGGACATGTAGACACAAGGAAATGTGATTATTCGCAATTGAAATAGTATAGCAATCAGTTTATGCATATTGTCTTCCTGTTGAATTAACATTATTCTCCTGAATTAAATTTTCATATGCTATTGTACTTCCAGAGGTAGCCATATGTTTTTCACATTTCGTTTCACATGCTACTTTTTTTAATCATCAGAACTTAATGACATAAAAATTGCTATCTGAGCTGACACAATTATTCCCTCTTGATGATAGTCTTTAAGTAAAGGCAAAATTTGACAGATGAGAGTGCTGAAACTGTGTTTCACACAGACTTTTGGGAAAAAAAAACCTCTCTTCCTGCAAAACTTTGAGAACTAGTCTGTGGAGGAACAATTTTTCTGCTCTATAATTTATTTGCTTTTCTTCTCTCTTCTGCCTTTTTTTTTTTTTTTTATTTCTAGAAACATTTGTATGAAAACAGGAATTTAGTTGTTCAGGAACTCATTTACTCCTGCTGTGCAGTCATCATAGGAAATCATAACCCTCTCTTTTAATAGCAAATTAGGACTAGGTAGCAGCATAGATCAAATAAATATTAGAAGATCTTAGAGGCATATTAGGTTTAATGCTAGATTAGATTTACAGGGATGGATTTAACTGGAAAAGAATGCAGAGTTGATTTTGAAATCAGGAAAATCAAGTTGAAACATATTTTTGGCTTAAAATGAGGAAAGTTTTGTGAAGGCTGAGAAGTTTAGCAGCAGGTGCATCACAGCCAGAACAGCGATACACAGATGACAGCAGACAGAAAAAAAAAAAAAAAAAAAAAAAAAAGTATTTCTGGAGTTTCCTACAGTCTTGACAGGGAAAAAGACATCCAGGCAGGATCTCTGTCCTTCTGCACGGAGCTCTCACAGAAAGAGATATTCCTGGAAAATTTCAGGAGTATGTAAAGCAGATCGGGGTGAGAGATCCCTTTGCATTTTGAGGTACTAGCTGGGACCCAGATGGAAATATGAATTCGTGCTTGGGAATTCATATCCAACATTCTTACCACCAAACATGCCAAGAATTTAGAAGTGAAATTGTGGGTTAAATACATTTCTTCTATTCACTAAATATTAAGATTAATCTGTTTTAAGTATAAGCATCACACCAGGCCCCAAAGAAGTACATGAGTTAATTTCTTAGGTATCAAAGGTACAGAAAATTCTCCATTTCACAAAATTTCCTTTTTTTGCCCTTCTAACTTTTGATTACCAGCATACTTTACATGAAAACATCTTCTTGCTTGTGAGCATCTGCTCCCACTGTTTTATTATTCACCTGAATAGTCATTCTGTATTTATGTCATTGTTATTTGCTATTGAAATTATTTTAATGTCACAAAAAGGATTAAGATATCAAGTGAAGAGTGAGCAATAAGAAAACCTGATCACCTAAGCAACAGAAGACCTGTTTCATGCTTGTATGCCTAATAATACCCAACAACGTGAAAAAAAATAAAAATAAAGGAAAAATACATCACAGAAGGAATGATACTCTTTTTTTTTTCCCTAAATGACTTCAATTTTTTTTAATATTTCTTAAATGACTTGCAAAGCTGGTGGGTTCTGCATTTTTAAGCATTTAAGGCACAATTATTTTCTAAGCATCAATGACAGGTTCGAATAAGATGATCCTGTTGTGACAAGGATTAGCAGTTTGGGAGCTCGGTGTGTCATTCCGAGTCTTTTCCAAGTGCAATTCCATAACTTGGGAGCTTCTTTGGAGGGATAACGGGAATGGGAACAGTCTCATGGACGATGGGTGGCTGAGGCCGTGGCAATGGGGCTATTGGGTGTCATCAGAGCTGTCTCTAATATCCTTGTTTTGGAGTTTCTGGTTGCAGAAAGGAGCCTAAAAARGCTGTTTTCACCCCAAACACAGTCCAGCTACTGCCTGCCCCTGAGGTAAATCCATCTCCAGACCTGCTCGAGCTCCAGAAAGGAGCCTAAAAAGGCTGTTTTCACCCCAAACCAACCCAGCCGCAGCCTACCCCTGAGGTAAACCCTCCTCCAAACTCCCTCTGGCTCCAGAAAAGACCCTAAACAGCCTGTTCTCACCCCAAACCGCCCGTCCCGCCTCCTCCCGCGCGGCAACCGCCGCGCCCAACCGCCCTTCCCGGCCGGCGGGAGCCCCGGGGCGGCCGCCAGGGCCCGCTCGGTGACAACAAAAGCGGGCGGCTGCGGGGGGGGCAGCGGCGCCCCTCCCCCTGAATCCCCGCGGGCGGCACCGGCGCCTGGCGGTTACCGGCGCCGCCGAGAAGCCGCCGCTGCCGGTGGCGGCGGCGGGAGCCGGCGCGGTGGTAGCGGCAGCCGCCGTTGCGGGCGCGCCCGAGCCCGGCGTGCCCGCCGAGGAGGCCGTGGTGGTGTGGAGCCCCGAGGTGGAGGTTTGCCTCTTCCACGCCATGCTGGGCCACAAGCCCGTGGGTGAGAGCAGGCCGCAGCCCGAGCCGCGGGCTCGAGTAGCGGCGCGGGCCGCGCGGCGGAGTCGAGGGGCCCGGCCGCGCTGCGGTGCTGCCCATGGAGGCCGCGCGGGCCCGGGGCTGCGGGGACGGGTGTTTTTGGACTGCAGTCGCGTTGATTTCTGACTGTTTTTACCCCCTCCCCAGGGGTGAATCGCCACTTCCACATGATCTGCATCCGCGATAAATTCAGCCAGAACATCGGCCGGCAGATTTCCTCCAAAGTCATTTGGGACCACCTGAGCACCATGTACGATATGCAGGCGCTTGTGAGTATGGAGGCGGCGCGGGAGCGCTCTTGGCTCCCAAAGTTGGGGAGTTTTTGTAGACCCAAATTACTCGGCCTCGCCTGGTGCCAAGAGCTGGGTGTCCTTTCAGTGAGTTGATGGGAGATTCCTCCTGGGAAAGCACATCAGGAGGGATGTGATGGAGCCAACAGCGTTTTGTTTTTGTTTTCTATGCTCAGTTCTGACTTTTTTGTAATTTTTATCTATTTACTGAGCCTACGTACCTTTATATAGGTTCGTGAGAGGGAGGATACAGTGCATATAAAAAAGAATTTGCCAAAGTCAGGTTCCAGGAGTACCTTGTTGTGTTTGTCTTGACCTTATTAACTCWTTTGACATAGAGAACCTCTTGATTCTCCAGTGTCTAAAGCACTTTTTAAGAATTATTTACCTACTAATTGCATATAGAGAAWGGGACTCTGTTTCTAACTCTCAAATCAAAGTGTTATTTTGTCAAGRTCGCTCATAGAAATCTTCCTTTTTTTCCAAAGCATGAATCTGAGATTCTCCCATTTCCCAACATAGAGAAAAATTTTGTTCTTCCTGATGAAATGATTCAAGAAGTGAGAGAAGGTAAGATGTGACAGCAGTCTCATATTTCCACTTGCTCTAATCTCTGTTCAGAACAGGTATCTTAGCACAACTTCATGCACAGTTTCTCATGCTATTAGGTATAATATAGATTGGATGCTACAAATAGAGAAACTTTTTTTTKTGTGTGTCATTTAGAGCATTAACATGGATGATCTGTGTGTGTCAACTGATACCTCGATGCAGAATGAGAGTCAGAATGTTGCAGTACAAAATGATGAGCAGTTTATTTTGGGCTTCCTTTTTTGGATTGTTGAATTGTTTTTTACGTTTTTCTATGATAATGCTGAAGAACACTTCTAAAATTAATACTGAGTGTTGCACTGAATGCTTGCAAACATTGTGCCCATATGTTCAGGTGACTAAGCTGGAAAATCTATATATGATTCTTTAAAATCACCCAACAGTTGTTTAACAATCCTTTCTGCAGGAAAAGTAATGATTGAAGAAGAAATAAAAGAGGAAATAAAAGAGGAGATGGAGACTCACACAGGCCCAGAAGAAGGTAAATTTATAACTTTACATAGTAAAGTGAGATTTAAAAAAAAAAAGTGATTGAGATATGCAGACGTTTTGGATACTCAGTTTCAAAGTCTATGAAGTGAACATTCCTGAATTTTTAAAGTTGGTCATATGTTCTGTAAATGTTCCTATGAAGTATTCTGATGTTAAGTGCTCTTAATTCCACTTACAGAATTTTACTTTCAGCTTATTAAAATTCAAGCTTAGCTTTAAAACAAAAAAAAAAGCAAGAAATGCCCTTTTACAGAACGTTTTTGCATAAAACTTAACACATGAAAGGGCTTAAAGATAGTATGAGTTTTGATTGGTTAGAGAAGTTTCAAATAACATAAAGAAATGTGATGTGATTTCTTTTTTGCCTGTCGTCTATATACGTCTGATCTGGAATCACCACTCTGGTCCTATTTCAGTTTTTACACCTTCTGGAAATTTAGGAAAAACAAGTGAAAAGCCCAGCAGCAAAGAGAAGGAGAAGACTTCGTCAGACCCYGGGTCCAAGGAGGGATCTGATAAGAGGAAGCGCAACAGAGTCACCGAAAAGGTCTTAAATGCCAACAGTAACCCCTCCAGCCCGAGCGCTGCRAAACGACGCAGGACATAGAGCCGTGACAGAGGAGAGCATAAAACTGGAACACGGAGAAGGGACATTGAAAACTGAATAGCAAGGAAGACGATACTTGAATTTTCTAAGAGAGGAGAAGGTATCTGAGCCAGGTATTTGAAGAATTTGCACATTGGCTGTATCCATGCAAGAGGTCGCCCGTCTTCTCCAATTTGTTARTTTGTCAGCAGTGAGTAGCTGAGTGATAACTGCCTGCTCAGGGCGTTGAGGGAGGATGCTGTCAGCTTTAAAAGTTCAGGAGGTGGCTGTGTCTCAAACCACTAACGTACTGTGTCAGCACAGCTCATGAAACAGGTGCTCAGTTAAAGAAAGAGGCTCAGTTCGTGAAAATCTTCGGGTTATTTCTGTAAATTTTGGATCTTTTTTGTTGCCTTTGTTATGTTGTCTACTTTGAATATWTCAGGCCCTCTGTGGTTAATGTTGTTTGGCTGTTCTACTTATTGCAGATGTAGCATTTGTATCAAATGTCTGGCTTTGTTCAGTAAAACTAACTCTTTTAAATCCAGATAACTAATGAGTTGAAGTTTTCTTTCATATTGTTATAGTTGTTAGAAGATGAAGGAAACCTCTGCTACCTGGTCCTTAGTGGTGTAACTTTTTCTTTCCCGTTCTTTATAAATATGTATAGTTTAAGTGAAAATGACAGAGCCTCTAGTCAGAAGAATCAATCAGTGTTCTATATAAAATAGCCAGTCATGTCATGTGATACTGAAAGGGATCAGCTGAGTTGTGCACAAACCTAGAGAGGTTGTTTCATCTATCTGTACTATAGTAATGTATATAACAGTGGGGTTTGTACTTTAAACTTTTTTTAAAAGTGATTTTAYTAAATGTTATTGCAAAATTGCAAAATATTGATCCTGATCTACAACCTAAGTATTCTGACGTAGTTTTAGTAAAAGAATTTACTGGTGTATTATAATGCTTATTTTTATATGCTACAGTATTAATACAAATTTGGTAGACGTTACTGTTTATAGTTGCCAAAAGGTGCTTTGCACTTAACAAACACCTGTTAAACGGTGAATGAAACAGACGGAAATTATATTCAATTTGTTTCACCATATTAACTATCCATTAATATGGCAAAACAATATTAGTTATCATTAATAAATAAAAAGAATCACAGTATTGCATTCAGTACTGCAATTAGAAGCTAGAAACCTGAATTCTTTTTTTTTTTGTAAGTACATAGCCAAGTTCCTGTTTTATTCATGTTTGTTGTTTTATACCAAGAATAGATCTGACATGTTCATTTTACTAAATAATAGTTGTTATGTAACTTAGAAATTGGCTTGTAGTTTATGGTATTTAAGTACCTTGTACTTTTAGTGAAGCTCCTCAGAATTGCTTAGCAGTTCTTTAGGAGCCTAAATATTTTTATTTTGCTGTTTTTTAATGACTGTATCTGGATCTTAGGAATTAGTACCCTATAACTTAAATAATATTTTTGATTAAAAAATCTTAGCTTGCTAAAGTCCATGGGGGAATTGCTGTTGTTTTCCTGAACACCATATTTTCTCTGTTTTGTTTCTCTATTTTCTGTGTTCRACCTAGCATAACGGGTGTGAAATATTGAGTTCAGAGCATGACCTTTTTTATCTTTTGATAGTTAACCTTTTTACCGTATCATTTGCTTCCACTAGTCAACTCTAGAAAGTTAAAGCGCTGCCAGGATGTTATTGGGTGGCTTCTACAGCTGCTTCCACATGTGCTTTTACAACCGGCCGCAAGCTCCCTGTGTCCAGGATCTGAGGTGGCTGGACAGGAACAAATTTCAAACCAGAAGCCATAAAATCGCATTAATTTATTGCTGTGCTCCAGCTGGAAAGCTCAGCAAATGGTCCAGTGACCCACTCTCCAGATGGAGAGCTCCACAAAGCTCCACCTTGGGGGAGRGATGTTACAGGTGACTCCAAAGTTTTCCAGCTGGATAGAAATCAAGCTCTTGATAGAAATCAAGCTCTTTTGTAAGTTGGTATGAAGGAGTTTTATTTTTGAGGTTTTAAAAAATATCCTCAAATTACTACCATGGTTAGTCCTGTTAAGCTACTTGAAGTTATCATATAGTTTGCTTATAGATCAATTCCTGAGTGAGCTCTCAAAGGTGAGTGTTTCTSTTAACTTTTCCTGTTTCCTTAAGAATTAAAACACTCATTACTTTCTAACGGTCAGTATAGGTCTTAACCATAAATTGCAGATTTCTTTTTTTAATTTTAAGGTCTCACAGCCCGGTGAGTAAATCCTTTTTATTGAATAGATTCTATGCTAAAAAAGTTGCCATCCCACAGGCCAGAGGAAAGCGGCAGCATCCCGTCCCCTTTGCAGCAGCAGCCGCGGATGAGGCTGGGGCAGCACCAGGGGACCCAGCCAAGGGGCAAAATGCAGCGCCCGCGAGAGACAGGCAAGAGCAAAACGGGGTCTCACTATTTAATTTCATCTTAAAAATRTATTTTAATATTTTAGTTTGTATTTTCCCAGTATTTTTACATTTTAAAATATTTTTAGTATTTTTAAATTCATCGCTCATTGCTTAATTATTTTTTTTTTTTCGTTAATATTAATTGTGTCCCTGGGGGGCGGCCGTAGACGAGGCTCTTTACGCGGAGTCCCCCCTCCCGCCCACCAGTTTGGGGGTGGGGCTTGGCGGCGCTGCGCCAATGGGACGCGGGACGCGGCGGGGCTGCGCCAATGGGGCGCGGCGGTGGGCGGCGTGGGCGGAGCCTCCCGTGCGCGCCGTGCGGCGCGCGCGCGGCGCTTTGTGAGGCGGCGCTGCGCTGCGCTCCCCGCGCGCTGCCATGGCGGCCTGGCCCGGCGCCGCGGGGGAGGCGCGCGACGAGGCGGCCCTCTGGGGCTACGACTCCACGTGGGAGAGCGGCAGCGACGAAGAGGAGGAGGACGAAGAGGAGGAGAGCGGCGGCGAGCCGGCAGCCGGGGCCGAGCCGGCGGCCGCGGCCGAGCCGCAGGACGCCGGGCCGGCGGCGGGGCCGGGTGGCTGGCGGAGCGGCCGCCAGGCCGGCGGCGCCCAGGTGGGTGCGACCCCGGGGGGTCCGGGGGCTGCCCCCAGCGCGACCAGGGGAAGGACCCGTAATAATCAGGGTTTTCGCCCCATAAATACAAGTCCTGTATTTATGGGTCCTCATTTATAGTGGGTTTTGATTTTGGCATCACGAACCATGTGTCGATATCCTGCAGCTCCCTGTGTCTGCTTATTTATTACCGTGTGCTTTCCTGTGGTCTTGCGTCCAAAGTGAACCGATGGAAGCATCGCTTTTATTTCTCCTGGGCATTTTATTTTCTAGGGAGTGTATTACAGAACAGCTCTGCAAGCAGAAGATGCGTTCATGGTTCAGAAACCTTGTACGTGCTCTCAGGAGCGCTGCAAAATGCGAGCACTTGTCCCTGCYGCCTTAAAATGATGTCAGCTCCTCCTACCCGGGGAAAGAGAAACTGGTCCTGCACCCGGGCTTTGCTTCAGTGACTTGGTCGTGTTCTCAGAATATATATAGGCAGATAAAGCTTGATACACTGGAAGGAGTTTAGTATTGAACATAAAATCCCATTTTATATATATATATATATATATATATATTTAATAGCCCCCTTTTTTTTTCTTTTTCTGTGCGCTTTGGTACTCCAAACACTTGTGATTTCCTTCTGTATTTCCTGCTCATCCTACTTTTCACAATCAAAGCAAGGTTTAAGTCAGATGGACATGCTCATAAATGTCTCTGCACCTTCCTGGAGTTTGCTCCAGACCTTGGCCATATGTGTGAAAAGTCACCAGGATTTTATGTTGAATCTCTGTAGTACTGTAGTACTGAAGGGACGGACAGGGACAGAAATGGATTTTGCTCTTTGCTTGAAGGCACGTGGTGATATTTTTGTTCATTGCTGGAATTTTGCTTTTGTTTACAAGTTTTAAACTTTAGCAAATGTTTCTAGAACCTCCAGGTTGTTCTTTTCTTTTTAAGCAACACTTCAGCACTTCACTGGATGTGACCCTGTGCCACCTGCTCTAGGTGTCCCTGCTTGAGCAGGGGGGTTGGACTAGATGATCTCTAAGGTCCCTTCCAACCTCAACCATTCCGGGATTCCTGGATTGAGACAACAGGAAATGCAGTGACCGTTTTTTCACTCCAGTGAAGGGAGTTTGTTCAGACTTTGCCTTACAGTGATGGATGCTGTCCCTGAGATGTGTGGCCCCACACTATTGTTCTGCATCTTTAAAGAACAGCTCATCCTTCAGTGCCAAATGAGTAGTCACCTCTGACGGTTCCTGAAAAAAATTTTGAGAGAGTGAGAATGAATAGGAAAAGAAACTGCAAATTTGGTCTGTTTGTGCCTCTACAGCTACCCAAAGGCTTGAATCAGTTTCCCAGCCTAGTTCCTGTTTCTGATTTTTATCACACAAATTCTAATTCTTCTCCCTTCAGTCTAGAGGGTATTCTTTATTCCAGAAGCTGTTAAAGTTTTTATGCAGTATGCAGGTTAGAGCTTTTTATTACTGCTCTTCCAGGATGCTGTTTTCCTTCTCATTTCTGTGTCTGGCTGATAATCTGCACATTGTTCCCTCCCCTTTACTTGCAGCTACCTCCCAATTCTCAGGCAAACACAAGTCACGTTATCCTCTCCTGACATTATTCTGATTTCTCACACCCTTCAAATAACAATACACATGTAATCGGCCTGTTGGAGATGGAGCTAATCTAATACTGCTTATCAGTGTTGTGAGAAATATGTGTCTAACTTATGCACACAACTTTCCTAATCTTGCATTTCTATTTGTCTTTCACATCTGGAAGGAAAGGGAAGGGTTTGTTTTCTTAGGCAGAAGTTTAGACCCAGGGACACTTGCTTGGATGGGAGACCGAGTTTGTTCTTTGCATCTCCATCCTATTTCCACTAATACTTTGCTCCAAAGAGTGTCTGTCCTGGATCCAGAGAGTGTCTGTCTTGGATCCAGCTTCCCTCCAAGGTTTACTGCCTCTCCTCTGTGTTTTTTGCAGCCTTGCCCTGCGTCTCTTTCCGTGCCTGCAGCTGCTCCCCTGCCAACGGATCCTTCAGATCTGGAGCCTGCTGTTAGCCTGTGTTAGCTTTACTAAATGGTAGTATTTTAGAACCGTTGATATAAAGAACATCTGCAAGTTGATTCATCTGTAACTAGGAGCAAATCTCTAATTGATTCCAGAGATATTAAAATTACAGCCTTGAAGTTCAAAAATTTTATCATCAAAAGCATAATGAATTTGTTAAATCCTATTTCCTCCTTGCATCTTGAGCAAAGAATATTTTTGACTTGTTCTGGCTGAACATATTTCTCATTTTGCTTGCAGCCTGCTACTGTTTTTCGCAAGTGTTAAGTTTGTAGCAAAGTCTGGTTTTGTTTGTTTGAAATTGCTGATTTTTATGCTTCACAGAATTTCTTAGTTAGCAGTTTGGGTAGATTATGTGACTGGATATCAGTGCTCAGACTTCTAATCATGTCTGTGTCATGGGCCACGGGGTTTGGAAAACTTCCCCCAGCTGTTCTAGTCTACGTTGCCATGTAAAATGGAGATGTACTCCTATGTAAACAGGCATTATTTTAGATATTCAACAAAAACAAAAGTCCAGCAGTATCTATTTAATTCCTGTCACAGAAATAYGAGAGAGTCGTGGTGTGTAAATGTGTACGTTTTAAATGTAACTTTAAAAAATTGCGTATAGATGACTTTCCTCTATGGACAAAGTTTTGCTTTTCCAGATACTGTATATTTCATAAACTGAAAGTACCAGAAATCAGCAGGGCTGGTGAGCTGTATTACTAGAAGATGTTATAAAATCTAATCCAGTTCCTCCCTTAATAATTAATCAAACCAGTGATCACTCTTCACATGGATGTGGTTTTGGTTTTTGTTTTTCTCTAGACTAAGGAGATCAGAAAGTATCAAATGCAGTTCATAAATAACTCAAGAGAGCATTTGCTGCTGCTTCCTTCTGGGTTACTGAAAATGTTTATTTGCAAGAATCTGCCCATCTTATCGCAGTTCCACAGAGACCCAGCACTGAAAGCTCTGACTTCAGGGTGCTCTGCAGTGGGCAGGTCCTTATGGTCACAAGCAGCCTTGCTTGATTTGATGGGTCTGCCTTGACACTCCAGAACAATTTTAAAGGTTTTCGTGGTTTGGGACAAGAGATTTCAGCAGCCCAACAAGATTAAGCCTGTCTGTCCTACCTGTGAATTTTAACAAAAGCTTTCTTATCACTGAAGTAATACACACATGCATTTAATTTGGTTAAAATGCATCTTAAATGGTGTCATACTCACAGCTTGAGGAAGTGATGAAACTCTTCTTTGTGATTTAGGTCTAGCTGCTACATTTTTTGAACATGTTTTACACTGTTGAGTTTGCAGGTGCTTTATCCCTACTTAACCTCATTGATGAGAGATCTGGAACAAATCTAGCACATCTGGTAGCAGGAAGAACCTGACAGTTGTCAGGTGAACTTTTTACAGTAATTTGAATTATGAATAAAATGGGCTGAATTCAGTTGTAACTATGTAGATCTGTCACTTGGCAACTAATAATCATGTGAATCCCTGCTGGGAGAATCTTCATTTTATATATATTCTTGTTTTATTTGACAAGTTGGATTGCCTTTCAGTTTCACGTTAAATGACTCTTCTTTGTAGGTGCAGAGAAGAACAAATTTGTCACTGTTGTCTCGGAAGGGATTTCAGTTAGGTTTGAAGTAAAATTTATTTGCTTGGAATGATGAGTAACCAAGATGAGGATTGTTATGAGAACATAATAAAATATCTAGTGTGACCCTGCGTGTCTGTTATCTTGCTTTGTACAAGTGAGTGATAGGCAGAAGAATAACTGTTAGAGATGTAGATTTCGGCCAGCTACACTTTTGCAGGAGAGCTTTTAATTCTGGATCATTGATTTGTCTCTCTCCTCTAGTTCTTAGGCAAGCGCAACTGGAATGCAGCGAAAGACTTGCAGAGATACAGACGTCGCTACCCGGTATGCACGTGCTTTCAGGGCTCTTCCTCATCAAGTGCTGAGTTAAAGATAACTTGCTGGATTTGAGAACATGGTTTTGTCTTTGTTTTGACATGGTCAGAACTTCTAAGAATTTAACTTGTGAGGGAGAAGGGGTTATATGCTTGTGGGTACATCACAAATAAGCTGTTGCCCAAAGCACAACTTGAGTATTCAGCTGACGGAGGAAATTGAAGAAGTGTTTGAGTGGATGCTGCATTTTAAAGATTGCTGCTTTTTGATTGCTTGTTCTTATCTTCAGGATTTGGTAGAACCAGAAAGTGATGAGGAGGAAAAGATGTGGAACTTGAGCTTCTACAGAAATGAGGTTCCTTTTATGCCCCGTGGTGAGTACCTTGCTTGACTTCAGTACATCTGAACTGTGACTGTTTCAATTGGTCAAAGAGTAACTGACCTACATTGGAAAACTATAAAAAGTGCGGAGGAGTTTCCCTTTTAAAAGGCAGAATTTGCCAGTTCCTCCCTGTTTGTGCCAAATGTTCCTTTGTTTTTTTGTTTGCTGCTAGAAATCTAGAGGTTTTTTTCTGGCTCCTTAAAGCACCTATTTACCTGAACTGATATGTACATGCTAACACCTGGCCCTGGCCTCACTAACTTTAAATTTATGTTTCATTTCTTTCCTTCTCTAGGTTTGCTTATTGAACGTCTTCTTGAGACTTGGTGGGACGACTATGAAATTCTTGAAGAAAATCATTCTTACATACAGTGGTAAACCCCTGTATAATATGATTCTTGTCTTCACAATTGATAGCATATCTGTTCCTGAATTCAGCTTCCCAAGAGGCCCAGAGCCACCCCTGAGTCAAACTTGAGCCCACTTCGTTTTTGTGAGTTATGTTCTTATGGAAGCAATGAGCTGGATGTCCTGAAGACTCAGGTTTCTATTGTAGCTATGGTGACAGATCTGTCATGCTTGATCTTCCAGTATGCTGCAGAACAAGATGCAGCCAGAGAGGTCCCAAAGAGCAAAGCCTTCTGATAGGACCTTTGTTTACATTATTTATTTATTTATTTATTTATTTATTTTGATGGAAGGCACTTGTCATATAGTAAACTTCTATGTCTGTAAGGATGTGAAATTTTCTAGAGATGCCTTTGATAGCACTTACTGAAATCTTTGTTCATTTTAATTGAATGGACAGCCTGGATTGGATGTCGTTTTTGCATCTCCTGGACAGAAAATTTCTTTCTCTTCAGGTTATTCCCTTTACGTGAACATGGGATGAACTGGCATGCCAGGCGACTCACGTGTCAAGAAATAGAGGTATGTATTTATTTTAACTTAAAAGTTCATTCATCCCTAGATGCCCTTACTTTTTTTTATCCTCCAGTCCCTAGTGTTAACAGAGCTCACACAAGTGCTTTTAAGTGTGACATTTGACTGTCTTGAGTGTCTGCCAGTAGCTACAGCAACAAATCTTGTATTTACTGATAGAACCRACCCTTATTTATTATTCAGAGGTCATTTAAAAAGAAAAAAAAGAATTTGCAGTTAGTTGCTACTTTTATTCACTGGTGTCTCTTGCCTTTTAGGCCTTGAAAAAGTCCAGTGATGTTATGCGAAGATTTGAACGTGCTTATCAGCTCATGTTGAGATTTTATGGAATCTCTCTGACTAATCAGAAAACTGGAGAACTTAAAAGAGCAGAAAATTGGGCTGAACGATTCCAAAATCTGAACCGGTGAGTCTCTATGTTACCGGGCACTTATAGCCAGACCTGTTTTGAGAAGGCTGAAAAAATGATTGAGAAAATTGTCAGCYCTTGAGGAATGGATGCTTTTGTTGATACAAAAGTCAGTTAGCGAAGTTATTATCTTGACTCTCTCTGAAGCAGTTTTTACAGGTAGTCAAACTACCTTTGTAGTGATCCTTTTAAACCATAATATAGGAGTGTTTTAACGTATGCTTCATGCTTCCATGATTGTTTATAAAGCTACCTTGAGACCAGTGCAGTGCTTTGAATTTGTCATTGAAAAGTGCTTTGTAATTTGGTGATGTTGTGTTTTCGTAGCTCTTACTGCATTGATAATATTGACCCTTAATAGTCTCTACTTCCTAGTGGTTTTAAAAGGGTCTCTAAAAGGACTTCACATACCCACAGAAGAAAAATCAATTTGAGGACTGTCATATAGAAAAACTCTGTGTCTAGCCTAGGTCCCAAAGTAGTTAAGCTCTGGAAGCATCAAGGGAAGCATCCTCACATGCCTGTGTTTTTATACTCTTCTACAGGCTTACCCCGCAGGCCACCATCAGGGACAGGATATTGGGCTGCGTGGACTTATGTGTCTGACCCAATATGGTGGCTGTTATCTTCTGATGGATGATGCAGAAAGCCAGAACCTTTCCAAGCAGTTGAGATGTTTAATGCGAGCAATCCAAGGAGGGCTAGGAAGGTACTTCTGAAAGTAGACAGCTGCAGTAGGTGCTTTAAAAGTAAGCCAGCCTATACTCCCATCCCCATCTGCAAACATTCTTTAATAGATGCTTATTAACAATATATGAAATTCTTTGTAACCCTGAGGTTCAGTGTAACTCCAAACATGTAAGACTTCCCCTTAACAACTCTGCCTGTTTCCATCAGGTTTAGCCACAACAATTTGCGCATTACTCGCATCCTGAAGTGCCTGGGGGAAATGGGATACGAAGATTATCAAGTCCAGTTGGTGAAGTTTTTCTTAACAGAAACTCTTGTAAAGGAGACGCTACCAAATGTCAAGAGAAGTGCCTTGGATTACTTTCTGTTCACTGTCAGAAACAAACGGAAGAGAAGAGAACTAGTCTACTATGCCTGGCAGCACTTCAAACCTCAGAGCAGCTTTGTATGGGCGCCGCAAGACAAACTGCTGAGGTACAGGCCCCGCGCAGCCAAGACACAGCCGTGCCAAAAGGGTGAAAGTAAACGGGAAATTCCTGTCGCAAAAAGCGATGGGTCGGTGGAAAAGGATCAGAAGGATCGGTTGCTAGAGGAGGAGAAGAAAGTTGAAGATAATGGAGATGGTCTAAATGTAAGTTCAGACTTACAGCCTGAAGACGTGAATGAAAAAGATCTAGGAGAGAAGTTAAATGAACGTGTTTTGGAGGGAGGGGATGGTGAAGAAGAGAAAGACCGTTTACTTGCACAACAGGAGGAGAAGAATTTGAACAGTGAGGCTGAAGAAGTGCAGAGTATGGCAGAGAGTGATGGCACCAAGGAGAGCAAGAAGAGAAAACTGGATGCAAGTAAGGCAGACACTAAACACAGTGAAACATTGTTTCCTCCTGATATTGAAAAAATTTCCCGTAATCTGGGAGAATGTGCAATTGATGCTGAAAACCCCTCCTCAGCTTCAGYGCAGCAGACAGAAGAGAATGAGAAAATACTTAAAGACACTGTGGGCACTGGAGACGCACCAGCACCAGAGCCAACTGATGGAGCTGTAAAGCGGAGGAAAGTTGATGAAATAGCACAGAAAGGCAAAACTTGCCCCCTGGCCATTAACCTAAATATGAAGCCCTCTGCTCCCAGTGCCCACTCAAATAYACCCATTACAACCACTGACACTGAGGAGGGGAAAGTTAGTGAAAAAAAGGCAGCTGTGGAAGAGAGCAGCGAGAACTCCGGTGGTGATGCAGAAGGAGGGGTTGTGGACTCCAGAGCTGAGTGCAAAATTCCCAATATGGACCAGATTTCTCCAAGAAGCGACGACCTGGAGTCAGGTGGAGACAAAGTCAGAGCTGAGAGCGACCAGCCTCACTGCAGCAGTGTCCTCCCGGGATGCAAGAGCGAGGCAGACGGGGTAGAACAGCATGAAAAGGCAGAAGAAAATGGGAGTGAAAACACACGAGCAAAAGCCACAGACAAGAACCAAGATCAAAAGAGACCTGAGCAAAGCACAGCAACCATTTGTTCTGAGCAAGACAATGCTGAGGTTGCAGGACAAAAAGCAGATACCTCTCAGCAAGTGGCAGGACCTGATGAAGGACCGGTAGGGACAAAGCCAAGTGTGGCAGCATTGCTGAAGCAGGCAGAGAAGAGCCTGCTTTAGCTGCTGGAGCCAGCTTTGGTGATATGGATAGCAGAGATGCATGGGAAAACAGATTTGCTTCGACTCAACCTGGTTAAATGCAGCCTGACCTTCACTTTTCAACCCCCCCCCCCCTTTTTTTTTAAATCATTTATAGAACCAGCCCTTGCTTATTCTAAAGAGGTCAGGGCTAATTTAGTCATCTTCATGGATGGCTGTATCCTATTGCTGCTTTTTATCCAAAATTCATGACTATTTGGGAGCAACAGGGATTTTTGCCCTGTGCTTTATTTCTGGTATGTTGCTTTTTAAAGAGAAGAAGAAAATAAATCTGTTTTCTTGTTTCATCTAATCATGTAAATCTACATAGAAGATTTTTAATGCAGGACAGACAGCATGAGCTGCTTTGCTTTCTTTGTATTACTGTATAAGTTCTCTCTGTTATTTTGGAAATCTSTACCTTCGCCAAAGGCTTCTTTACCCCTGTCAAAGGTGCTATGTGCTGCTTAGGGCAGAAATTGTAATTTTTGTGGCATTTGCCTGAAAGAAATGAGTACATGCACTTTTGCATGCATGTAAGAGTGTAATTTTGCCCTTCTGTTCCTGTCAGAAAATAGATTTGATCTTAGCCCATCGTGAAGAGGTACCTTTAGACTATATGACCGGTATTAACACCTATATATAGATATTTTCCCCGTTTTGCAAAGTGTTGAATAATTTGTTCCTTTTTCCCCCATCAGAAGTTGCCAGGTAGCACTTGGCAAGAGGGACTGAGCGCCAAGTCTGTCTGTCCCTAAAACCAAAACCTTCCAACTTTGCTCGAAGCTCTCTGGAGCTCCTCTTTCCCAGGGTTTATCACCACTTCCAGGCCTTTGGGAGTCTTCCACACACATTTATGCTTGCTGCTGGTTCAAAGGCCTTTCTCAATTGCAAAAATATTGTTTATATTTACATCTCTTCAGACTTTGCAGTTAATCTCGAGTGGCTTTGATTATCTTTCAGCAGACTTATTGAATGAAGTTGGATGTGTCAAATTTAAACACCTTCCCAGTTATGGCAGATGTTTTAATGATCAGGATGTCAGACAGCCAGGGTATGTTCTACTACAGTGTGTATGGAAATCACTGGGGCTTTGTTGAGGAGCTGTTAATTGAGACTGTTTAATTGGAGGGAGTAACTTGTCTGGCTCATTTATTTACTGTCCTAGATAATTTAATCTGAGACCTTGCCAGCTATTTGCCTGCCTTACTGACCTCCCCTGTTAGCCATTCTGCCTGACTTATGCTCCTTCAGAGCTGGCAGAATGTTTTATTAAACAATTTCGCACTTTTGCTCCTGGAGATTTACAAGGAGGCATCTGTTTCGTGAAGTAAAGGGAGCCATTCTAGCAGCCAGGAGGGCTGGCCTTGGTGTTTGCTCAGACTGTGGGTTTTAGTCTTGGGGTTTTTAGGTGCTGTTCACTTTGTGTAGGAGAGGGTGGCTGGCTTCCCCCTTGCCAGAAAGCTGATGCAGTAGCCTCTGAAATGTTAATATTGCTCCTCTTTCTGCTTCTTAAGAAGCTTCATCTCTCAAGGAGTTTGATCTGTGATTTGCCTTCCCAGTGCGTATGCCCTGATGGAGAATGCCACATATGTGTGTGGAGGAATAAAAGCCTTCAAGGTTAAAGAGATCATTTAATGCTCATAATCACACTCAGGCTGGAAACAGGCTTAAATATTTTTTAAGAAAACATTTTATGGAAAAACGATGTTAATATAAATACAATTAACTACAGCTATAAATACTTGAACATGTTGAGTGAAAAATCTTTCATAAAAGATTCATAAGAAATTGTTAATGATAAGTTTTGTACAGATTTACAGGCTTTTCTTATTTAATGAAGTTTCCATTGTGAATGGAATAGATTATGAATCTTGTATGGTGGTGTGCAGCTTGTTTGTTCCTTTTAATGAGGTTTCAGCAAGAGCCTTGGTTTGAGGTCGCAGGCTGTTCCCTGTCGTGATCAGGTGCAGAATTTCGKCTGTAGATGTTTGCAGTGGGCTCACAGCATGTGTTTTCCATCRCGTGGAGCTGTACAATGGAGTCTATATTAGTGTTGCCTATTAAAGYATGATTTCAATGCATACTAGTTTCCACTTCTTTCGTCTTGGAAGGCACCATGTATCAGTCCCAGCACTGCACCCTCCAGCCTTCTGCTATTGCTTGGGCATCTCCAAAGAGCCTGTTGGGGCCATCCCACATTCCTGAGCAGAGCAGGTAAAGCAGAGCTCAGGTTGGGCTCACCTAGTGGCAAACCAGTCCTCCACGCCCCGAGTCACTGTGAACAACGTGAGAGATGAAAGCTGCTGGAGCACTCGCCTGTGTGTGCTCATCACTTGGACTGCGGTGTCATCACTTTCTGTAAACTTTTCACGCTGAAAATATCATCCCTCCCTCATCTTGCTCAGTAAGTGCGCGTTGCTGCCATGCTGGCAGGCTGCAGCTCCTGGCTGGCTCCCCAGTGAGTTGCTTTGCAGAAATTAAAGCAGTTTATTGTGGTTTTATTTCTTTCCTGGAGTTGGGAGAATAAGTGTGTTCTGYCCCTTGCATCACTCGTGCCAGAAGCTGCTGCTTCCAGCTCTCTGCAGGACACAGGACTTGGTCCTCGAGGGCGCCAGCGGAGCTGTAGGAAACCAGCCCTCCCGCAGCACCACAGCCCAGGATCTTGGCTTGACTTTTTCTCCTGCCATTGTTTCATCTTGAGGTCAAAGACAGAGGTACAAGCTCTGTGTGAAGTGATTCCTGCGACTTCACCACTCTCCCTGCTCTGCAGGGTCRGTGGAATGAATATTCACTCTACCTGGAAGCCCTTTGAACACATGGACATGCACACACTTCCTAGTGGAGACTGAGTTGCTTTGAGTCCTCTGTCCTGCTGTCAGTGTTGGAATATTGGCTGCTGGGGAGCTGGGCAGGCCCCGCTGTTTGCTCAGGTAAATCTCCTCCTTTAAGGCTGCCAAGCTGAAACTTAGTATTTCACATCCAGAGCTTTGCTTTTCCAGTTCTGCCTTGCCATTTCTCCTGCTGAATCCTTGCTCTGTGTGCACTGCGAGTCTGCTGCTGAACAAGCCTCTTGTCAAAGTGCGATTCCCTCCTGTGGTCGAAATAACTTCCTGCTGCTTGAAAGCTTTTATTTAAAAAAAAAAAAAAAAGAAGTTTTTCATTTTAAAAAAGGGCGTTGTTTTATCCAAATGAGCTGCATTGTCACAGTCCCGATGACTCTTTCCACTCTGCCTCTCCCCTTCCAACCCCTGCTTTTGGTGAAATAAATTGATAAATCGATCAGCTGAGTTRATAAAGAGAAGCATGAAGCTATTTCTACTCCTCCATCACTGTATCCCTCTTTGGCAGCACCTCCCTGRGAGCTCTGTCATCTTGTTCATTTCTTTGCAGATGCTTTTCAGGAAGATCTTCCTTAGCTTTTTTGTGGCTTTGTGTTTCTTCAGCTGCTTCTTTCTTATCCCTGTCTGCGCTTACCTCCTCTGGTCAGGATTCATCATTTTCTCCAGAAATCAGTCTCGTATTCTGTGAATATTCCTGAAAAAGAGACAGAAAAAACAGAGGTGAGAGCATATCGGGAGGTAATACAGCATCTCCCAAAGCAGCGAGCACACTTCTCCAGTGTGTCTGGCATTTTTTTACATCTGTATATTCATTTTTCTAGCAAAATCAGATCCTTGGGCGCAGAGCAGCTCTCCGTTTGCGTTGTCTTTTACCTGCCCAGCACTGAGATGATGATGATGATGGGCTCCGAAAAATGCCCCAAGCGTGACCTAAGGAACGTGTTTATTGCCAGACAGAGCAGCTAAATTTTAAGTTTGACTCCTGTGCTGTGCCCTACAGCCTCCAGTAGCTCCGTGGAGGTGATTCCAGCCCTTCCTTGTGCTCCCGAGGCTGCACCATGAATGAGAGCCTTGGTGCCCACCCGCGGTTGGGCCCCCTCCTTCTCCCACCTCCTCCTTGTTCCCTCCGCTCTGCTCYGAGCTCGGCCCCTCCAGCTGGAGCCGCAGGTTTATCTGGAGGCCAGGAGGCTCATTTGTAAGCTGAGATCCCGCAGGAGAAGGAGGGATCTGCTGGACCCTGGAGGAGAGAGCGGGCTGAGCGGTGCCGCGGCAGAGCCCRGGCACCATGGCCGGATCCGCCGCTCTTGGGCTCCTCTTCCTTTGGCAGCTCCTGGCCACGGCGGCGGCGCAGGTAGGGCTTTGCATTTACACCTTCTGCTCCAAACCCAGCTCTGTAAGGGAGAACCACATGGCATCTTGCGCCTGCAGGATGTGTATGGCAATAAGTAGGTTATTAAAATTACTTAAAATGTGCGTGCTGCTGTGCTCTTCCRTACAAAGAGCTTAGCAAATACGTTTGTGTTGCACCCCTAGGTAGGCTGTTGTATAGAACAAGCCATTTAAAGCTTTCTCTCAAAGAATTATCTTCCCATTTAGGGTGGCATCTTTGGGAGAAAAGCCTTGGGAAAGGGAGAGCTGTTGACGTAAGAGCAAGTTTTCTTTTTCAATGAAGCAACAAGTTGCCAATGAGAGTAGGATCTCCTGCAATCTGATTCTTCATCTAAATCAGATAATTTCTTCTTCCTGCCCTGAATCAGCTAATCTTTAAATTTTACGCTTATGAAATAATAGCATGTTTAGTTTTTGTTCACTTAAAGCATGTGAATGTGTATCAAACTTCCCTGCACGGCATTAATATGTAGCCTGGGGAAGTAACCCCTGAGATTTTTTCCCCGTGTTAGAGAGGAATTTTTGCCGTCTGGCTGGGGAATTCAGAGCTGCCCTCGTCGCTGCGAGCGGAGCTGCTTCCACAATGAGACCTTTGTTTGCTGAAGCTACAGCGAGCTGCTCTTGGGAGCCCCCTCCATAGAGAAGTCATTTATTRGACTTTTTTTTTTTTCCTTCCCCCCCCACCTCAGGTTTCCTCCAAAATCCCAGGTTTTCTCCTGCTCAGGGAGACTTTCCTCTTCTCCTTCACTGAGCTTTTCTTATATCTTTCTGTCTGGAGCTGTGTCAGTCTGGCTCATCCATCGCCCCATCAGACAGGCACTGTGGATGCCAGTTTTAATACCAAACCCTGCACCCATTTTCCTTAGGTTTTGCATCCCCTTCTTTACCCCAAACCAGGTGTGCCTCTAGGCACTGAGAATCAAATTGTACATCCCCAAATCCTTTTTCTTTCCCACAATTGGGTCWAATTCCCAGTATAAACCTCCCATTGAACAGACTGGGAGCCCTGAGTGCCCCCAGGACGGAGGGTCTCCYGGGAGATAGAGGCTCAGTGCAGACCTGGGTTTAGTGCTGTGGCACCCGCTCAGTTCCTGCGTTTCCCTGTGTGCTCCTTCTGATGCAAAAATAAACCCTTGTGTCTGTGTCTCCCTTTAGCGAGTAGGACCCCAAGGCCCTCCCGGACCCCGAGGACCCCCTGGACCATCTGGCAAGGACGGCATAGACGTGAGTGGCAGCGGGCAGGCGCGGGAGGGCGAGGGGTGGAGCGGAGCAGGCCCTGCCTCGCAAGGAGCCCTTCTCGTCCTGCAGCCCTCGGGCATCTGGGCTGGCCTTGGAGGCCGGGTGGACGTGGAGAACCCGCCYGTGTGCAGGACTTGAGGGAGAAGAAAAAGCTGCTTCTGCTGAAGGTGCTGCGGAGCACGTTGCAGCATCAACCCYCTCTTTCCAGCCAAAGCTAGACCTTACCTGCAAAGTTGCATTTTCTCTTTCGGTGTCCAGAGAAGAGGAGGAATGAAATAGGAATGAAATGTGGAAGGTTGAGTCCATGTGTGAATGCAGGTCAGCGCCRCAGTGTGTTCTGTAGCTCTGAGAGGTTTATTTGACTCTTCTGAGTACCCAGGTTTCTGAAGAGGTCCTGAGAAACTGAACTTAGTATGCAGTCCTATATTCTGCTTCTACTCACACCAGTTTTATTTCAGCAAGCTTAGTGTGGCTATCCCTGATTTCCATCAGTACGAGGGATCAGACAACCCACACGTTTCTAGATGAGAGAGGGGCTGCCAGAGGCAAATGAAATATTCAGGCAACCAAACAGCGGGCAGAATATTTCTTACAACAGGACGTAGTGGAGGAGGCAGACCTGTACTTTAATCCTGAATTGATGTTTCTGTGGGAGTTAGGTTTTCCTTCCATGCATGGATAAAGACTATTGTGTTCTGTAGTCAGGCCAAAAAGAACATCAGATGAACTTCAGCAGGATGATACTGAGCCTGAAAGGCCAGGTTTGGTTTCGTTATTCAGTCTGAGTAGTGTTTGTCTCTCTAAACTGCTAGGATTTTTTTTTTTTTTTAACACATCTAACATAATTTTTTTGGACTTGGGCCTTTAAGCAGTCTTGAAATATTCTATTCATTCCATGCTGGCAATTTTTTTTGGATGAGAAGGTTAAAAAAAAAAGATATATTAGTTCCTTGGTAAATGGTGAACAAGGAGCTTTTGTGCCTGCAGCAGTGCCCTTCCACAGTGGCTCTGTAAGCAAGGCTGATCTGAAGGGAAAACATCACTGATTTGCAGCTCTTCCTCRGGCTAAAGGAGACGTTTTAGTGTAAATCACCCTGGTTTGCTAACATGGAAGGTTCAGAGCTGGCACTTCGGCCGTTCCTCTTTGCTGTTTTTCGCAATAAAAGGTCACGCTCGAAGAGGGCAGAGAAAGCTCTGTCAGGCTGGTCACAGGGTGCACGGGGACCTCACTGCAGCAGGACACCAGAGCAGTCAAGAGGCTTCAGGGAAGAGTGGCTGTTGTTGCAGACAGCAAGAAAAAGAAGGCCTGGGGAGGGATAGACTCAGACTTGAAGCTCTGCAATTGTCAGGGAATTGGAAAAGAACAAATCCATGCAATAGTGGGGTTTGTTTTGTTTTAATCCCTGCTTTCTATAGGATATTTTATGCTTTCTTCTGGAACTACATCACTTCTGATTGCCCTTGCACACAGAGACTCAGAGCAGCACTGGTCACATCAGCCCAGGCTCTTTTCTCCACTGCTAAAAGATTCAGAATGTTCCTGCAGGGCAGGGCCAAACAGCAGCACCTAATTAATATGACAAAGTTGGTCCTAATTAATCAAACAGCCGAGTAGAGAATTTAAGATGCTAAATCTTGCAGTTGTAGCTTGAGACTTGGTAACTCTGAGACAGACCAGGATCCTTAAGGAACTGCGCAGGAGAAGAGAGACCTGAGTTTTCCCTGGCTAGTGCTGAGCACATTGAGGCAACCTTCTTGTTTAAGGACCTCCATCCTCACGAGTGGCGTCAGATGAGCGCCGTGTGGCAGAGTCACTGAACATTTTTKGGGTTAAATGAGAGCTGCCAGAGTGTTCAACTCTAGGCGTTGAGCAGTGAGTAGTGCATAACATACAGCTGAATTATTCAGCACCTCTCTAAACAAACCTCACATGAACCCCACCAGCCTGATTTCTAGAAGCTGCTGCTTTGATTTTCCTGCTTTTCAGTGGGAACTGCATCATTCCGGCCTTCTAACGCCTCTTGTAATTACAGACTTTAATACGCTTCACGTCTCATGCTCAGTAACAAGCAAAACATCTCCTTCCAAGAATAGAAACAGCGTGTTGTGATCAAAAGAATTAGCGACAAGTTCCTGTGAATTATTTCTGGGGATGTAATTCTCCAAATTGCTAATAAGCCATTGTCGCTTCTCAAAAATCACCCTTTTCCACCCCCTTGCCCCTTGTCTCCTGGTTTAACTTTAATGCAGCTTTACTAAAAGTGAACTCCCCTCTCCTGCAGCACTCAGGAGAACACTTCCTTTTGCTGACAGCAGCTGCCTCTAATTCCCAGTGATCTGGCATTAGGGATATAAACACTGATTAGACCTTTGATTCAGCTCACTGAAATTCTCGTGCTCATGCTGAGTTCCCCAGGGGTCCTTAGTGGCAGGATGGAGGGTTAAGGTGGCCTTGAGCAGCCTTTGCTAATGCAGTGGCCTTGCTGTACGTACACATTGCCCTCACAGGCCAGGAAAAATGCGGGGGGCTGGGAATGCAGAGAAAKGAAGGGAAGGGGGTAAACCACCCATTTTGCCTTTTCTAGCTGCTTTTCCACACCATCCCTTCCAAATGAACTGCTCCTTTCATTTTCCTGCCAAGGAACCTTCCCCACCTATGATAATGATAACTATTTATGGAACGGCCGCGGGCAGAGGACAGCAGAGGAATTGCTCCATGCAGCCAGCACACAAAGATCCCTCTATTTAGCGCCCCTCCGGCCGGTGCCTTCGCTCCATCGCCGTGTGGTTTGGGAATCGCTGCCTGCGCAAATCCARGCGACCAGTCTTGGGAGAGATTTGCCCACGGACTTCACAGTTGCCGACTCAGTAAATATAGAAACCTGCTATAAATTCCACCGATTTGCTTMCTGCCTTATAAATCCTCATTGTTAGGCTCACAGTGGGGCAGTGTTACTTCCACCCTTGCTCAGTTAATAACTATTCTGTTTCCATGTAGGTTTTATTTTTCCAAGGTATCAGCATGCCCTTCACGTTCAGTTCACAGTATTTCATTCCTGTATCCTACAACCAGGAGAGAGGGGACAACCAGAGATCTGGGACACGGAGGAGCAAAGTGATTGGCCTCGGGATAAGATGGGGAGGGAGCCAAGGTCTTGGGGTTTGCAGCCAAGCTCCTTTCTTACACAGATAATTGCCTCTTCCAAGAACTAACAATAAAACACAAATATCTTATTGGTGGAGGTCCATGGGAGCTCCTGAGCTAGGGCTGCTGAGCTGGAAGGTGTGATTCAAAGGCTTTTAAGGTTTTGTTTCACAACTATCTTTAATGCTGTTCTTACAAGTGACTTTCTATGAGGATGAGGGGAAAAATGACTGAGGATTCTGTGCAAAATGGCAGATGGGCTTGGGAAGCCTTTATAAATCCATATAGTGTGATTGGATTAGGAAGAAATCATTTGGGAGATGAGAGTGTTCATTTACTTTTGCCTTCAAAGTTTAACCATATGGAGAAAGTCTCAGGAGACAGTTTATTCACTCTTTGCTTGCTGATAGCCCCCAGCTCCTGGGAGCATCACAAATTCCTAATATGTCCCAGAGTCCTGGAACTTATTATTGCATCTTTCTTTCATCAGGAAGATGTGTGAAACCCTGAATAGTAAATCAGCTTTCAGTTCCACCTGTTTTCACCCTAAGTGTAAACAATTCCCCAAGTAATTCTGGGATAAATTGCACATGTTTGGGAACCGTTTAGACCTGAGGGATTCTCTGTGGGAGGCTCAGGAGTTCTATATGTTTTCACTGGATCTGCTATTGTAAATGTAGGAATGACTGCCCAAGGTTTTTCCTGCTCTATGGTTAGCAGGATTCTGAGCACTGCAGCTTGAGGAAGTGCTAAGAGTGGTGAATTCAAGAGCAGACAAGAAGGGAGACTTGAGCTCTGCCACAGCTGGGTGTGCAGCTGCTGCAGGGAGAGGTCTGGCACTAACACTGGTTCTTCTCTCTTTTACTCAGGGAGAGCCTGGCCCTCCTGGTTTGCCTGGTCCACCAGTAAGTATTTCTGATCCACACCAACTTGTTCATCCTTGAGAGGGAAGCTGTATGTGACTTATAAACTGCCTCTTGATCCATTTTCATGCTTTAACACATCAATAGAACTTCCATCTTCTAGCCTATATCAACATATGCTGTGTTTCTGTGGTTCTAACATTAACAATCATTTCCTTTTTATCTCTTTTAGGGGCCAAAAGGTGCACCAGGGAAGCCTGGAGCAGCTGGTGAAGCTGGATTACCTGGSCTTCCTGGAGTGGATGTGAGTATTTTGCCATCTTAGACATTAAATATTTATGTAGGCACGGGTATTTTCCCAGTTGATGAGGCATCTCATCAACCTCCATTGTGTCTACTGCAAAAGCAAAGTAAGTTTTGGTACAACAGCTTAATAAACTGCAGTAAAAGGACTACTTTGTGGCTGTCCACCCRTATGTAAAGTGCCTAGGGAGCAGCAGAGATTGCTTTGATTCTGCTCTTCCTATGGACCTGAACACAGAGAACAAATATGGTTAGGGTCCCCTAAGAGCAGGGTATGCAGGTGATCTGTGATGCTGACAGTAACTGCAGTTTCCTGCAGCTCTTATTGCTGTGTTTCTTTTCTGTCTTCACACTTTTCTTTCTTTTTCACAGGGTTTAACAGGAACTGATGGCCCACCTGGCCTAAACGGACCTCCAGGAGATCGCGTGAGTACCTYGTTAGACTCATTTAAATGGACTTTAATGACTCGCTGGTTTCTTGCATTCAGGAGCTGCAGTAGAAGAATATCGAGAGATAAATGCAAGTAGCGCTCACAGGAGAGTTTTCTAAAGTGTTCGCTATTTTCCAGTAACCTTTTTGTCCCGTATAGTTGCCCAAAGTTCAAGGCTCCAAGTTGTTTCCTTTAGCATGAGGAAAGGAGGGATAGAGCCACACATCTTTCATAGTCTCTATCCATTCCAGGATGCAAGGAACAGTTTCCTTGACCGCTGGGAAAGCGAAAGGGCAGGACCCAAGCATTTTAGCCGCAGATCCAAGCCACCATCCACCAGCACTAAAAACTCTCTCCTTTGCTTTTCCTCAGGCCCATCTTTCTCCCCAGAGATCCAAGACTGTGAAATCTTGACCRCTTCCAGACTGCCTGTAGGAAAGATCTGGGAATTGTTCCTTTATTTTTAAAACGCAGTAGTTCAGGATCACATACAGGAGATTGTAGGTGGTTTTCTGCCTTAGTCTTGAGTTTGGTGGTAATATTTGCTCACTTTAACACACAAGCTCCCAGCCTACAGGGTAATTGAGCAGAATTACTGTAACTACATGCTCAGTTTCAATATGCTTTCCCATGCCTTGCAAATCAGGCTATCAGCATGGGGCAAACTTTGGACCTGTTGTCATTTAYGGGAGCTTTTCAAGGTCAGTGCTCCTTCTTGAAAATTATTTTAATTGGTCTAAAAAGCCTAGGGGGGGAAAAAAAAAGCTCTTATGCTCTAAAACAGCGTCATTATTCTGACTTTATTTCTTCTGCCCTGATTTAAAAATGAATTTTGGTGTTGCAGGAATCACTGCAGGCTTTTAYGGACTGCTGTGGGATTGACTTCATGCTTAATTCTGCTGAATACAGATCTTTTTCTGAAGTGAGAGCTTAGGCATTTAGCAGTGTGCTCATAGAAGACAAGCTTTAATATTATATTAATAGTATTTATTTTGTTCTATATGCACCAGCTCAGCAGACCAGACAGAGTACTATGAAGGTGGACATACAAGATTGGTTTTTGTTGTAAACACTCCTGTTACTCAAAGAACTCAAGTCTTGTCAGAGTTCTGCTTACAGGCTGACCAGATCAGGCCTAGTTAGTCTTTCAACAAAAAAATGGCTCTTTTTTTAGGCAGGAGGAGCTGGATTCTTATCTCACTGTTGGACACTGATGTGTTTCACTGGAAAGTTTCTTAAGACTGTGTTGAAGTTCAGTTCTTAACATTATAAGCAATTCTGAAAGCATGAGTATGTCAGCAGCTTTCTGAATAATTGACAGAGTGCTGTGCTTTAAGAGTACATAATTACTCGTGTTTATTTATGGATTCAGAATGTCATGTATTTCCTGGGCTCCGTAGTTGTATGTTCACAAATTATATTGCTTTAGAGTGAAAAGCTACCTTGAGATTGTTTGCTAATCAAAAGAGAAGGAACATTGTTATCAGGAGAATGAGTTGTGCGTCAGGCAATAAGTTTTTAAGAGAGGTGTAAATTAGGGTTCCTCCTTTGAACTTGGAACCAAGTCAYATCAGCTTGTTCAAGGACATCCCCACACTCCCAGGAATGGTTGCTCCTATGAGCTCCGTCTTAGACTCACAGGTAGCAAAATTGATGAGTGTCTAGTGCCAACATTGGGGCATTTTGGGTCTGCCTCAAACCTTCTGGCTGAGCTGAAAGGGGCMATGCAGCTGGTTTCAGTGGGGCAGAATTAGGGTGTAAATCTGTAGCTGCCGGGAATTCAATGTTCTCTTTTACAGGAAGAGATCCCAGCTTATCCCGTAGGCATCAGTGGTTGTAAGGACTTTGGACTAAAGATAAAAGCAACCAGAAGAAATGCAGAGTAACGTGCAGCAAGAAAACTGAATGAGCTGACGTTTGCAACAGAGTTGATTTTTATTGGATTATAGTCCTTTTCTCACAAGACAGGTCTTAATGAGGCACTTGGATCCTTGGGATCTTTCTCTTTAAGTTTAACAAGGGAAAACATTTCTAATCGCATTTGGTATCCCTGTGAAGCGAGAAGATSATTTTTCTGGCCTAAGCTTAATGGACTCTGTAAATAATGGCACAGCTTCTGTGTTTGAGTCTGTCACCTTCTCTCTTACCAAGTATGCCTTTATCAAAGAATATCATCATCCTCTTGCTGACTAATGTTTTATTTATAGTGAATGCTGTATTGTAATTATACAGTAATTACAGTCTGTAATTACTGATGCAAAGAGGTCAGGGGATCTCATTATTCCTCATCAACCACCCCGAGCCTGTATGGTCATGTATATGATTAGGGAGGAAACGTGTTTTTCTACAACACCCGTGTGCAGCCATCCCAATCCTCTGTATGACTTCACCTGCCAAACAGAACTGCCAACAGCCAGACTTTTCATAATCTGTTGTCTTGTTCCCTCTTTCTGCAGGCTCATTTCCAATCAAAAACATCATATAATGAAGACTCTCCCATTTGCTCATTTTATACTTCCATTCACTTTCTGTTTCAAAATTACTACCTATAATTAATTTTACAATCTATTGTCCAGAGTTGGCATTTTTGCACCGTATCAAAGGATTAAGAAGGCCCATGTGTCATATTATCTTCAGTTAAGCAGGAAGTTAATAACTTTAAGAATTATTTTGTTTTAGACTGAGACATAAGGTCATCAAACACTAGTCAAGCTTAAGAGTGAGAATGCAAACTGGAAAGGGGMAATTGGGGATTCACCAAGGAAGCTATGAAAAGGCAGAAGCTGCCAAATGAAAATGTCTTTGCTTGAAGGGAAAAATATATAAATTAATAAAATTCACTAGAACAAATCCACAGCTTCTAAACAGCTTCAGATAATTTAGTTAACAGATCTACCTTGTGAAATCTAACAGACCAGACACAGCTGTCCTGCTATGTGGAGTTTGTTTTTTCTGTGATTGACCTGCTGATTTGTGTTCTCCTGTTTGCCTCCTGCAGGGTGCATTAGGACCTGCTGGRCCACCTGGACCAGCTGTAAGTAACTCTTGGAGCTGCATAAGTACCAGTGGGGTGGAATGTTATGTGGAAACCATCACTGAGARAAGACACAAGCCTAAGATCCTAAGTAAATGTATCAAGCTCAAATGAGTGAAAATATCGATTGGCGTTGTTAAATATGTATGTTTGACCTGTTCTGGTTACCCTGGGCTTGTTCTGAGACTGAGATGACATAAACCMATGCAGTCTGGGATGTCAGACAGCATGTTGAATGCTCACCGTGTTGGATAATGTCTTTTTGTGTTGTGTAAGAACAAAACTAACCTTGTTCATATATTGACTTACTCAGCTGCATAAAAATTCCTGGTCACTCTGTGCTTGTTTTGAAATCCATACAGCTCTGTTRAACACCTCGTTTCTTATTGCCACACATTTAATCTTAGCTGTCTGGATCAGTGGAATAATAGAAGAGCCGTGCTAAGCTGATGATGATCAGAACTGATGACTTTCGTAAAAWCAAAAGAAAAAAGCAAAAAAAAACTCCAAGCCTTTCCTTCAAATTAAATAATGAATGTATATCCACATTTGTTGCACAGCCTAACAAGTTCTAAATGTAACTTCTCTGATAAAATCTGTTTCTTAATGTTGCATCTTAAAAAAGGCAGAGGACAGAGGTGGTCAGCACACCTGGGTTCTTGCCTATTGAAATGTGCTCTCTGGGCACAGGAACAGAGCCTGCTAGAGGAAGACTAGCGAGTCCTTGTGCATATGGCACTGCAGTGAGTCTAAGGACCTCCTCTTGGATGGTCATAGTTAACTTGATACCCTGCTGCGCTCTCTGGTGCCATGAGACTTTTAGTGGCAGTCAGTTGAGGACTCAAAAATATTATAAAAGATAGATTAACAATTTAGAATGTTGTCTCCATAAATGTATGTTCTACTGCCACATCATATGTAGCTTGCTTCAGAGGAAGGAGATCTCTAAGGTAACAGGGATGCGAAGGGTATATATGAATTATAAGATGCAACAAAAGGATTCATTAAAAGACTCCAACTCTGCTCTGGTTGCAAATTACAGTAACTGGAGGCAGGAGAGTGCTAAGGAGACTTAAGGGAAAAAAACAAAGCASCAGTCTCTGAGGTGCTGCTCTTCCTCATGTGTTCATTTTCTAAGTRATCTTTTGCTGTTTTTATTGTTCATTCCAGGGCAAAGGACTACCAGGACCTCCAGTAAGTAACAAGGATGAGAGTGGGGGGGAGTTTATCATACTAACTCGATTGGGTACTCCTTTGGCCAAGGTTTTGACCCTAAGCCTTAGATCCTTTTCTCATGCAGGACAGAAGGATATAGAGTCCTGCATGTTTTATGACCCCATAGAGAAGAGAAGAGTGTTAGTTACATGTGGTGACAACACRTGGAGCATGTTCCACAGGGAGACGGAGCAAAAGAAAAGTGGGAGCATCAGTAAAAGGGTTGTTTGGGAACAGGATTGGGCTCTTCTGCAGGATTAAGCGAACGAGCCCGTCTTTTTGCCCCTGGGCTTTGGGAGCTGTGTGAGGCTGCCAAGGGTGTAAAGCTCTTCTCTCTCTTCAACAGGGGCCTCCAGGACCCAGTGGACTCCCAGGTGGAAATGGATTTCGGGGTCCTCCTGTGAGTTTCTTCCACCATTTGATCCCCACCTACTGAACGTGCTGCAGCCACGGAAGAATGAGGCTCATCTCTGGCCCCTTTTTCTGTTCTGGAAGCAAGACATTGTGCAAGCTCTACGGAAGTGCTTACTATTTTATTCTCTATATCAACTCACGTAGGGTCACTGCAATCAATCAGTGCAGTGCCAAGGGTGTGCAACTGCTTCCAGCTATAGCTGCCCTGACAGACTATAAGCAATAACAAAACAGCAGCTAATCTCTCAAAAATGATGAGTTAGCAGCTGCCATGCACTATTTTTTTATTGAGAGCTTTATTCTACCCACCTCTTTCAGTATCCTTGATATGAAGCAACTGAGCAGAACAGGTCTGATACTTCAATCTTACCAGCCCTCTTCTGCAGAAGCAAACACTCATTTTGGATGCCCACAGCCCCCTGGAAGTGCAGAGCCATAGAAAGCAGCCACCCAAAGTGTATTCTCCCACCCTACTCTTGCTCGTGCTCCTGCTATTGTCTTTGCAGTCACATAATCCTCTGCAGAAATAGAGGTGCAATTCAGTACCCATAGAGGTATCTTGTCCCTCAATCACAAATATACAATGATATTTGGTAATCACCTTGCTTTCCTTCACATTTTCACTCAGGTGGTTTGTATGGGAAATTCTTATTTTTTTGCTCGCTCTCTTTAGGGACCTTCTGGTCTGCCAGGTTTCCCAGGGCCTCCTGGACCTCCAGGACCTCCTGTAAGTTGAGACATGCTTTGAAACGTGAGAAAATTCCCAGTGGGGAGTCTGGAGTTTTTCCCTTTACTGCCAGAATGTGCACATTTTATTTGCTGTTACTGCTGTGAGCACTCCCTTTCCGGGCTAAATTTCAGCAGGCCATGAACACTATACCCCAGGGAGAGCAGTGATAGACTGCACTTCTGTGCACTGATTAGGTCCTATTTCTTATTTCTGCTCTAAGGGGTTGGGTAATCTGACCATATCCAGGGTTTAGGGCATAGACAGATCAGGGAGTCGGATGTTTTGTCCTCTCAGGGCTGACTGGATCCTTTATCTTTGTGTCATCCTACACTGAGAGAGGCCCTTTGCAAGGAAGGCTGAGCTGGCACCTGCAGTCAAGTGTCCAGCTGTGCTAGCAAAGCCTTGGGAGATGCATTGGGTGCTGTGCATGGCCCCATCCCAATGCAGAACATGAGTCCTACCACAAGGCACAACAAGAGCAGGTCACAACCACACAGCAACAGAGCTTGAGACTAGAAGCCCACCTTTGGGTTTGCTGTGTTTTCTCTGGAGGGTCAAATAATGGGATTGGGAGATCTTCCCTAGGAGCTGCTCCTGGGCCAGGAGGAGGATCAAACATGGTGCTTTTTTCAATCATTGCCTTGGTGACCTAAGGCTCAAGGCTCTTCTCCTCACTTAACTTGACTGTTATGTCTGTTTTGAGGCCTTGTGCAGCTCATGATATTTGTGACAGCTCTCGGTTCAGGGGCTGCAGTTTGCACTGTGTGGTGATGAGTTATCGAGTGCTGTTGATTCAGCTGGGTCTGTAAAGTGTGTGCTCTGGGGATCATGCTGCATCCTGCTGTGTCTTAGAATGTGCTCTTTTAAATATACCTTGAACTGCAGGGTCTTCCAGGCATCTTTCCTGATGGTGGCGGGGATCTTCAGGTAAGTTGCTCTTTGTGGCATGAAAATGGTTTTTTTTTTTCCAAACCCTGATGTGGCTTTTTGTTGGCATCTTTGGGTGAATGTAGGATCATATAGCATGCACCAGTCAGACTTGTAGTCAGGAATCTAACTGCCATATCATACAAGCCCCCCACATGCATAACTGCTTACAAAACTGAGGTGCTCTTTCAAGGAGCTGGCTGTAGTGGGGCTGATTTTGTGCTTGATCCTGCTTTCCACTTTGCTTTCCAAACTGCAGCTTTTTGCCTACATTCCTCATTTGCCAGTTTAACAAAAACAGCTTTAACGTTTGACACATGACAGCTTTCAGGCATCTGTTTCCAACCCTGCTCTGTAAAARAAAATGTTATGCATGTTGCACTGTTTATTTCCACGGACGATGGTACTGTGTTCCTATGGGCATATGCTTGGTTTAGACATTCCTCTATATGCAAAAGTCTCCTTTATTTCAAGGGAATAAAAGGAGTGTTAAGCCAATGAACGATGGAAATGACATTTCTGGATTTCACAGCTGTTGTTGTGACAGCATCCGCGGGTTTCTAATTGGTGTGCCCCAAAAAAGCTCCAAGTCTGTTTAGACGGCCTTATTGTAAGTCATGCAGAACGTAATGGAAAATGATACTATTTCTGCAGCTTTTATTTAAGCTACTCTGTGGAATATACGGGAAAATTGAATTCCTGCTGAAGAGGCATAGCTTGAGGTTTTATTCAAAGAAAATAAAATTGCAGAAAAAGATCTCATTCGCTATTCATACATTTTTTTTGAGTACAGGGCTCTAGAGCCCCTGTAGTATCTCCATGCATATTCTGTTTTGTTCCCAGTCAAACTGCATTTCCAGTAGGGTTTCAGCCAGCCCTAGGCACCTGCAGATCTCACTGGATTAATTTTTCACTATATCTCCTTCTGCTAATCTGTAATGTATGCACTTCTAACATAAATAAATAAATAAAATTAAGTATATTCCTAATGATTTGAAAAACACAGGTCCAGCTTTGCTGGAAGCCTGGTTCTCTGGTATTTCGGGCTGTGGATGTCTGTCAGCCCTCAGAATTCCTCTCAGTCCATCCTGAACCTTTCCAGAAGGCTCTGGATGTATAGCCAAGGCCACTAATGTGTGTTATCAGACATGATTTTGTCTCCTTCTAGTAATGAATTTAGCTTCCCCAGATGCGTGTGTGTGCTTGATAAACCAGAGAATGTTTCTGTTTTTTGCAGTGCCCAGCTCTGTGCCCACCAGGTCCTCCAGGTCCACCTGGAATGCCAGGGTTCAAGGTAAGAAAAACCCCAAATAGAAGGGATTGCTTCCTGAAATAAAKGCTCTTATGAGCCCCAGGGCTGCAAGTGTCACTGGAATTTAAACTGTTCAACATGCAGTGCACCTACACATGTTTAAAGCAGCCAAGGTTTTTCTCGTGCATATGCATATGCTGTTGAGACAGAAACTCTGCAAAGCAGTGAAGTGTGAGACAGGAGGAGGATGAAGGGCCTGATCCCTCCCTCTTCACAATAGCAGCTCTGCTGCTGAGCTCAGTCTGCAAAGCCCTTAGGCCCAACCAAGGGAGAGATGATGAGTGCTCTCCCTTCTACTGCAGCAAGKTTTTCATCCTTGAAGTAGGTGGATGCACTTACAGGATGGACAGGTTTGGCTCTGTCCCCTTGCGGATGGCAACCTTTGTTAAACACAAGTTTTAACTGCTGATTTTGACAGTTGTCTTTCATTCTGAAAAGTGAAATTTGTCAAGATGGAATATCTCCTGGGAAATCCTCAGTTTCTGGTCAACTAGGCTTTTTGCAGATCTGTTTGGTTCACTCACAGTTGTCAAAAGAAACACACAGCATTTAGGGCATAACTTCTCAAAATTCATAGCTTATGAAATGGAAAGACCTGTGAAGGTCTTCAATTAGGATGCAAGTGATACTTAAGACCTTCTGTATGGGAAGGAATAACATCTGCCGTGGCTGAAATTAGTCTGGGTCTCTCCCGCAATTACAGSAAGGGAGCAAAGCTGCAAACTGAGTGTGAGTATATGTAAATGATTCCAGAGGCATAGATTTCATCATAAGCTTAACGATGCAGACACTAGGAATTAATTAAAGAAAGGAAAGGTAAAAGATGCAGAATGTGGTTCTCRGGTGTTCCCAGTAAGTTCTTTATATGTTGCTTTGGTATAGATCTTGCAATTATCTAACAAAAAATGCATTTTAAAGCTTGATATTAGAACATGGGTCATTTGAGCTCTTGTTTCTAGGGACACACTGGTCACAAAGGAGAACCTGGTGAAATAGGAAAAGAAGGAGAGAAGGTAAACTTCATTTTAAGGRAAGTGGGAGAGGATTTTTCTCTTTAAAAGCACCACAGCAAAGTTTTTTTTTTTTTTTTCAATAAGACAGGATGAAATAAGGCAATTGGCCAAATAACAAAGGGGAATTAAGTTTATGATTGGCCTTGTCAAATGACTGAAGTGAAATTGCTTCCATTACTCTGTATGTATGTCTGTGCATTARTACTTCAACAAGATTCATCTTCCCAGTAACTGTAGTGTTTTAGATCAGCTTTATAAGTTAACTCCTATTGTTTCATATGCAGGGATGTCAGCTCAGGAAAAAGCCCTGCATAAATCACTCAGGTAAATTCCTGACTGATCAAGTGTTCTTGCACGTAGAAGAAATTGTGTGTAATGTAGAAGCAGATTCTGAAGCCTAAATCTGGGTGGGAGGGAGCTCAAGGAGACACAAGATGGGAAGATAACTCAATTTGGCTTGGCAGGCTCAAGCTGTCTCTCTTCTGGTCTAATTCGTTTTTCTCTCTCAGGGTAGTCCTGGCCCTCCAGGTCCTGCAGGCATTCCCGGCAGCGTTGGCCTACAGGTAACACCTGCTCTTCACACCACTTCCCATGGCTTTTTTACTGTGAAATTAAATGGCAGCATTAGTCATTTTGTATTGCAAAAGCAGCTAATACTCTACATGATATGAAAATCAGTTGATGCTGATGGGAAGAATCCTGCTGGCTTCACTGAACTTTGAATCATGTCCTGATATTGGCACAAACGGTGAAATACCCAAGCAATAGCTGGGTTTTTTTTGCTGGTATTCGTTGCCTGAATTTGAGACTGTAATCTGGGCTGGCTTGAGAAGCTAGGAAGTGAATTGRAGCAAGCAGGTACTCTGAGTGCCTGTCCTGTCTGGGGAAATCCACAGAGTGTCACTTGCTCGGAGAYGGTCACCAGTGGGTAGAAAGTCTTGTCTGTGCATCAGAAGACCTGGGTTTTCCACTGCTCCTCATATTTCTTAAATATTTATGCTGATGAGTTACTCTATCATTCAGTTTTATATTTTAGATGTGTTTGGGTTTTAATTGATTGTTTTCTTAATCAGGGTCCAAGAGGACTAAGAGGACTGCCTGGTCCGATGGGTCYGGCTGGTGACAGAGTAAGAAAAGACTCCTGATTTTTTCATTTCACCCTCACAAAGCCCAGATGGTGGGTGTACATTTGTCTTTAGTAAAGAGCAGTGGGGAACATGCAAGGATACAAAGTGCCAGCCCTTTCCTGCACGTATTCCAGACAGACCGTCCTTCCAAGGGAGTTAGAGTCCCTATGCTGAGGGATTCACAGGATAAGGCCCAAAGTTAATTATTCAGACAAGGACAAAATGCTGCCCCTGCAGGCCTGATAGTGCTACAATATCTTGAGAAAAAACAGAAAAAAAAGAAAAAAAAAAAAGACAAACATTTCATGAACACTTAATTTTCCTTTCCTATCTCCTTACAAGAAAAAGCCAAAGAACCACTGAAAGGACAGAGACTTTCAGAACATGGAAAGTCCTCCAAAACACTAGATCTAATGCTGCACCAAAGGCATCCAGGAGAACTGTATAAATCTCCAGCTAATCCTCACCTTAGTCTTTTGTGAGGATCCCCTGATAACTGGCCTAGAGACTGAATGGATTGAATTGGAGACAGCCATGCCTTAATCCAGGAACAAGTTTGTTCAAAATGTCAAAGCCAGGAATGATATCAGTATATCATAGATAATGGTAGGGAGATCCACAGTAAAAATGTACTCCTTCAGAAGGGAATCTTTTGCAAGACTATATTAGAAACTAGAAACAGGGTATGGGGTGTCTTTCTAGAGTGTTAGGTGTTTTCTTAGGCTGCAGTATAAGGTAGGGGCTTTATCCTCTGCCATTGGCAGCATTACAATGACATATTGTTCTTTGCAGGGTGACATTGGTTTCAGAGGGCCACCTGGAATCCCAGGACCTCCAGGGAAAGCTGTATGTATGCATTTCTTGGTGGCCTTCCACAGGCAAAGCCTCAAGTTTACCTTCTGTGCACTAAGCTCTTCCCTGTCAGTAATGTGTTGACCTTCTCAATCAGATTATCCCCCTTGCCTTTTTTCCCCTCCAGTTAAAGCAATATCATTTCACCTGACCCAGATTTCATGTTGTCTTTCCATCAGTTATACCCCATTCTGCCAGCATAAGTTCACCACATTTCCCCTGTGCTCTGTTCCTCACTGCTTTTCTCTGAACAGTAGCATCTATGGACAAACCCATGTAGATTTCTTTTGTTCCTGTGCTGCATTTTCATGGTAAAGTTCTTGGGAGGAAGAGGTTTGAGGAAGGCTCAGTAAGTGCTGACCTGAGACTGCTTTGTTTGGGCCTGATCTATGGTTAGATCACAGGTCACTAGATTTTTTTTCTGCAAAGCAAAAGCAGTCAGTTGGACATTAAAGATTCAATCCACATGCGTGTGAAAAGCTCTAGGGTGAAGCGTGGGAGAGCACAGAACCTGCAGTCTTGCTTGTGGGCCAACACCCCCATTCTACTCTTTAATGTGCCCAAATATGAGCCTAGAGCTGCCTCTGCAGAACTATGGCCTCTCTAATGGCCTTTTCCACTGCCCACTGGCCTGTCACCCAGCCTCTCCCTAGTGTGGTTACTGTAACACCAGTTTCATAGCAAACCCTCATTCATTTCTGACAGGCAACACGCTGCAGTCTGTGATGACACCAAAGCAGTTCCCCTCTCTGGGGATCCTTCCCTAGCTTTTACAATCATAGAAGTTGTTCATCTGAACTAAAATTAAATGAGGTAGTTGCTGTCTGTCGGACATTAATTATGCCGAGAAGAACATAAGCAGTAAATATTAAAGATTTGCTCTGACCTTGTTTGTGTGTTTGTTAAAACAAGTGCTTCAGAAAGTGAAGGGGACCGTGGTCTCCTCCCTGGGGGGTTGCTAGCAGAGTCCCCRCTGCGATGAACAGTCAGTGCATCAGGAATTACAGAGTGTAACTGAGAAATTACAGCCAAGCCCTGGGGATGTGTGTTTATACTGGTGCTTGGCAGAGGTAAAGCCAGCAAAGAGCACAAGAGACCTTCATCATTCACCCCCTTGAAGTGTTAGTCTTTGTCACGGTGTTGAAGATGCTTAATGGCCTTTCCTCTATTGTTACAGGGSGAGCAAGGAAACAAAGGACCTCAGGGCTTCAGAGGGCCCAAAGGAGACACTGTGAGTGGGGTGAAGCACTAGTCTGCTCCAATGTTGAATGCAAGATTCAAAGGAGTCTTACATCTTTATTATGACTTGTCCTCTTAATCCATTTTTTAGTGCTTTAAAGCTGTAAAAGTGCTTTCTTAAAGCAAGGTGGAATTTGAAAACTTTGTTGTTACCAGTTGAGAGGCAGGGACAGGGAGATGGCACCAACAGGGTCCAGCTGGAGGGCCTTGATGGCAGATGGCTCTTCCAGGTTTTGCTGTCAGCACTCTCTGTGCTTTCAGTTGTTTTATTTAATTCTGCCTGCAAAAAGGGACTAATTGTTCTTATGCATCTCTCTAAAACACACTGGGAACTGTGAATGCAAGCTACTAACACAAAAAACAGAAATAATATTTCTAGACACTTAAAAATATAAAATTATTATTTTTCTCAGAAACAAAGCAGAAGAAAAAAGAAAGAAACAAGCAAACAAAAAACATGCTTAACAAATTGTTTATGGGAAGCTGTATTTCCCTCCATGGGAGATCCTGCATTTGAGGCTATAGAAAATAGATATTTATATCTTGTTGTTGTAGAAGAGGTCTAAATGCTGCTTGCAATCTACAGTATGGAGCTCTAATCTTTATCTCCATCATTTGAAACAGCAGAGAAATTTATCAGATGCACAGCCAGCATTACATCAATTTGCTAGTGTACCCTAAAAGAACTACTGTCCGTTATATGAAACAAGTCAAGAGCCTGTACAGATGGGATGAAATGTCCCTAGACTTTTACTATTGTGTTTGTTTAGTTACGGTTTTTAAGGGCTGTGTCCTGGATAACACAGGATTTGTTACTGATTTCTAGGGTAGACCTGGACCAAAAGGAAACCCAGGAGCTCGTGGCCTCATAGGAGAACCTGTAAGTTCAGTTAATCATGTCTCTGTCTTGCTTACGGATAACATGGTAGAAGTCTTGCATCTTACAGTCTGTGTTATCACGCTTTGACCCTGCATGTCTATTTGTGTAGCTTTTGGTGTGGTCCTGGTTGGACCAARCCCTGGCTGTCCTGCTCTTAATGATAAATATCTCACTTTATTCCAGCTAGCCTAGAGCTGGGCCCATTGCCAAAAGGTTTCTTTGATGGGAATGTATTTTGCAAACCGCAATGTCTGTCATGACTTTAATCTGTCCCTTGCCTGGTTGCAGGGCATACCTGGCAAGGATGGACGAGATGGAGCTCCTGGRCTCGATGGTGAGAAGGTTTGTAAAGTCCTACTTAAACACTGTGCAGAACRATTTCTGTTACTGTACCAAGCCTGTTATGAAGCTACTAATTCATGTGAGGAAAGAACATAATAGCTGGAAAACTTTTGCTTCTACAGAGAGCTTTTGACTAGTGTAACTAGTGAAGAACAGTAAATTGCTCTCATTAATTAATTTCAAGGAAGTTCCTTGAAGAGAGTAGATGCACATGTGGGCCACGCACATCTAAACTCTGCTAAGCCCCTCTACTTAGTTGTTCCTCTTGGCTGACTCCAGGCCTTCAGAGATGCTTTTTTTCAGAGCTGTTGACAGAGGCATCTGTTTATTCTAATTGCATGTAGACTAAGTGCTGTCAGGTGCTAGTTGCCTGATTTTTGAATGGTGATCCCCCAGGACCATGTTGCCTGTGTTGCCAAGGAGGGAAAACTCTTGGATTATTAAGGCTGGGAGGTATCTAGGGAAGCACCTGCAAGCACTGAGCTCGCAACTGCCCCCAGCTGCACCTTGTTTCTGATGGGTGCCCAGCTCCTGCAGGTTCTGTTGCAAGCTCACCCCACGTGCTGCCCAGTGCAATGCACGTGCTGCGCTGAGGCAAGATTTAAAATGCCTCTTTGAGTGTCTCCCCGAACTGTTAAAGTGTTTTGAAGTATCGGGGGTCCCTCCTAACCTCTCAATATTCACAGGGTGATGCAGCTCGCATGGGTGCTCCTGGAGAGAAGGGGCCGAACGGACTTCCCGTGAGTATGGCAGCACGGCCAGCTGCTCTCGAGGCTCTGCAGCAGCTTGGCCTTCCAGCAGATATTTGTTGTGGGGAGAGGAGAGGTTTGTTTTGTGCCCTGCCTCCCAAGGGGCCCCATTTAAGCAAGGGCAAAATATCCTTTTCCCAAAATATGGAGGGGGAGTAGTGTACAAGACCCAGTGGACCCACATCTCCTGTAACACCTGGTAGTAATCTAGAGACACCTTGGCCTTGAGCCAGTCTCACTTGTTTCTTTCTAAATATCTACATTTGAGGTGGACTTCACTTTCCACATCCCAGGGATGTGTATCTCTTGTGCAGGGAGCTAAGATCTCGGATATAGCTGACCAGGATTCAACAATATTCTGAGCTGTGTCCTCAACTTACTCAGTGTTCACTGACAAAATCTCTCTCTCCAGTTTGCCCTCTGTTTAAATGGAGGTAAAGTATTCCTTCCTTCTTGTCTTGCAGAACATCTTGAACAACTTTAGAAGGATGTTTCTGCAGTGCAAAATGGTGCTGCTGCAGTTTTATTTGTGTATTACTCTTTGCTCTAATTACYAAGCAGTGGTATATTCAGAGCTACTAGGACAGCTAGCAATAAGAGAGAAATTAAAGCCATCATTTTCATGGCAAAATCTGCAGGAATGTAAATCCTCCTTTATTCCTTGTATGTCAGATGAGACCAGAATAGCAAATGTACTAACTCTACTTCTGACACTGCTTATTTACTTATTTTCACAGGGRTTGCCTGGAAGAGCAGGTATTAAAGGCTCGAAGGGTGAACCAGTAAGTGAATCTCTTTAATGCTGAGTTCTGACGGGRAACTATTGACTGTGTTCAGTCAAGGTTTTTTGGCTTTGGAGGATTTGGTACCTGAGGACTTATAAAAGGGAGTCCTCAAAGGGAGGACTTATCCCAGAGAGAGGGTGCCTGTGTTCCTGCCCAGGCTGAGTTCTCCTGGCCATGATGAGCAGGTCTTGGCTACTGCAGTAGCCAGCGAGGTCCTGTTCTTGTTGAGACGTTTCAGTGAAGACATATTGGATACCTGGGAGGATCTCTAGGAGTTGGGTCAAAAACCACCCAGGAGAAAAACCACCAAAGAGCTCTGAATTCACACCTCCACGTGAAATGAAAGAAAATCTCAGATTGCTTTAATCTGTCACAGAGCAATTCTGGAAAGTGTTGTCCTTCAGTCGCTCCCATCCATTTCTCTAGTTTCCCTGCACCTGCATCATTATTTTTGCTAATCCCCATGCATGTGACATAGCTGCAGGAAGCCATTTCTCCTTGCACAACAGTTTTTATTTCCTCAGCCACATTTCAACCCCTTCTTTTGCTCCCACCACGTTGCCCTGAGTAGGACAAAAGTGACTGTCTGATGAGATGCCCCAAGTGACTGTTTGTTTTCTCCTCTGCAGGGCAGTTCTGGAGAGATGGGAGAGGCAGGTCCCTCTGGAGAGCCAGGCATCCCTGTACGTAACCCTGCAACTTGCATCTGTCTTGAGCTCTACTGAGTGTATTTAAACCAAAATAATGAAGCTGGAGCAAATGCCGTGGCTGCCAGCAGTAATGCAGCAGCTCTGCAGGTTGGGGAGGCTGGATGTGCTGCTCCCAAAGGGCCTGGCTGACTTTGCTGCTGTTCTTAGGGCGATGTGGGTGTTCCTGGTGAGAGAGGCCTGCCCGGACCCAGAGGAGCGACTGTAAGTAGCTGACTGCTTCCTATAGTGCACATCAAACAGGTCTCAAAGTAGAGTTTCCTACATGGGATTAATGCCTGGCTAGAACAAAAGGCTCTATTCTCTATGGGTGTTGGCTTTGGGGAGGGCAAAGTGATTCCTTCCCTTCCATGTAGCAAAGAAAGCTGGGGTTGTTGAGAGGTTTATGGGGCTGCTGCAGTCAGTGCAGAGCCTGGCAGCAAATCAGATAGCAATGTTCAATTTGGCCTCAATGCAAGTTAATGAAGTAATGCTTCCATTAAGCTATTTCAACGTGTATAGCTACCAGCACACAAAACATGAAATCCTTCCTTTCCTTGTATCACTTTCCTTGGAGCAGCAGTGGTTTATTGCAAAACCTGAGGCCATATAAGCACCAAAACTGGCCAGGCTGTGTGTTGGCCTATTGAATGACAGGAGCTTGAAATATATTGAAGAGTTCGTAGGGCTGTTAACAACCTCTTGCCTTTCTTGTACCACATTGCCTGCTTTTCACAACTGCTTGGAAATACCCCAAAATTCACAACCATATGGAGTGAGGCCAAAACAACTTTCAGATGGGGAATCTGTTCACACATTCCCCATCTCATCCACCCTCCTTCCAGCCCTGCTGTAGCATCACCCTGCCAGGAGCTTGCAAAGGAAGTGGATGTGCATGTGAGTCACTAGGAAACAGGACACCTTGTACAGCCAGACACTTCTCTCTCTTAAGCTGTGAGCTGATGACTATCTGAAACTTCATGGTTAGAATCCACTGAGATCCTCAACGGAGTGTTTTATTCCTGCATTCATTCAGTTCCCTGCATCATCTCAAAGCTTTAGAAATACAGAGCTAGAGGAATTGTGCAGGGCAAACCTTCTGCAATAACTACATGGCTACCTGTTGTGTCCCTACTAAGCAGCATATGATAAAAGCATTTTTGTTGTTGTTCACAACATTAAATATGCCTAGGATGCCATTTATTTTCTTACTCCCCAACTATTGTTGCTGTTGTGCTTGGACCTAACCTTCCAGGGGTTTTGTTGTGCCTCTCATTTTTTTAATATCTCATTTTGAAATCCAGAAGCCTACAGCAACACTAACACGGTTTGTGGTACATGTCACTTGGAAGAAATTGAACAGTGTAATGATTTGTTGTGTGTGAGCAGCCGCTCTTCAAATGTCCAAGGAAAGGGAAAACAGAAATAATGTGAATTAATAATGTGTGCTTTCCTGTCTCCAAATTTTTCATCAAAATTGGATGCCTGAGAAAAGGTATTGTGGGATAGCCAAAGAGCAAGCATGATTGATCTAACTGTATTATACTTCCAGACCTGCAGTRGAAGCAGTAGCAGATGAACCAATGTTTTATTTCTTGTGATCTGTTTTTTTAGGTCCCTAAGTTATATGAAAATATGAAAATTTTTGAAAATGAAAATAGAGCTGCAGGATTTGTCCGGTGTTGAGACTATCTGGCTTAAAATAATTTGACTTCCCATATTATACCAAATCAAGACATATTTTATATTCAGAAGCTGTCAAGATCTGCCAAATGCAGCTTTTTTAAAAGTTCTACAACAGCAAAGTAATTCACACAATTCATATTATTTTCACACACAATTTCATGTTATTTCCATAGAACTCTGTCTTTATAACTCTCAATTTCCTTGTTGAGTTAAAAGCAGAAGACAGAAGTGAGAAGAGTAGCCACAAAAATGCCCAAGTAGTTGACTGGCTCTTCGAAGAAGGGGGTGTTGTGTTTAAGCAGAACAGCTCCTAGTTCTGGGCTTTCTGTACAAAGTTGCAGCCCCACTGATCTTGTCAGCCAAGCAGGAATAAGGCAACTGATTTAGATTGTAAATTTAATCACCCTTTGCAAAGGTTTTCCTCTTCCTATTCACAATGGCCTGAAGAAATGAAAGAAGACAGTAGATGTTTGGATGCTGAGGTGAATTAGGCTAACAATTAGGGGAAAATACATATAAATACTTTCATATTTTCTTGTGAATAAATCTGGAAGATTTGTGCATTCACAGCAAAGAGAAAGGCCTTTTCAGCAAGGGCTGTGCCTGCCTTGCAGTCTCGTGGATACTTGGCTTTTTGAGTACACTGGGTAGTCCCTGCTGATGGAGGCAGCCAGGTTACAGTGTATGGGAATCCCTCTGCACTGCAGCTGGCAGAGGAGGCTGCAGAGAGGGACTAAGCTGAAGTCCCACTTTGTCATGGAAATTTGCCTAAGGCTCCTCTTTCAAAAAGACACTTTAGAAGGCTGGATTTAGATGCCTAAATCACTTACATTTTTATTTTACCCAGGTTTTTTACCATATATCTGATTTTCTCAGTCAAAAGCAAGATTCTTCAGAGTAATGTTCATGTTCTTTCTAGAGTGCTTGCCTTTTTAAAAGCACCTGCAATAAGGCGAAGCCTAAGAGGCTGCCTTTCCTATATTGCAGGTACAAAATATGCCCAAGCAAGTGGATGCAGTTGTCATTTTTTATGTCTAAGTCATGCAGTACTTGTTTTACAGCAGTTTCTTGCAGAACCACCTAAAGGAGTACCACTTAAATGCTTAATCCTGAGATGGCAGATCCCCTTTAATGTATATTTTACATACTATATGGTTCATTCACTCTACTAGAGAGCGTGATTAATAAAATAGAAATGAGCATTTTTATTAATAGTAACTATTAATAAACTTCAGTATATCCCAGGCATCACTGTAATGGCTGTTGATTAGCGTTGCCACTAGGAAAACTGTTTTGCAAAACAAAACCATTTCCTGTGTTAGAACTGAGTTAATTTAATTACAGGTGTGACTTAAGTGACCCTGAATTATCTTCTTGCAAATGCTTCTCCTTCTGCTTTCAGGGTCCACTTGGTCTCCAAGGTCCCATTGGCCCCCCAGGTGTAAGAGGCTTCCAGGTCAGTATTCTGGGTCAGAAAAAGCAGGAAATTCCTGCAACCTCCAGGCAGGGATCAGTCAGCAAGAAGTTATGGAAATGGGTCAACTTCAGGGGTGTCATGGGGTTTTTTTGTCACTTTAAGCTGTAGTTCTTTTTTGTGCTTTCCTAACAGGGTCCCAAAGGTGCCAGTGGGGAACCTGGCCTTCCTGGTCCAACAGGAATTCGTGGAGAGTTTGGTGACAGGGTAAGGAAAGGAAGATGCTTGTTTCTATATTCCTGCTTTAGAGACACAAAACCATGGTCTAATAGGGCCCCCAAACATTGTGCAGCTGGTATCACCCCTGAGAACACCAGCATCCACATCAGACCCTGTAGGAAAAGAACCTTGACCTTTGGGGCCTTCAGCATCCAGCCTATCTCTAAGGTTTATTTTGGGATTAGTGTCTGGCTTTGTTCACATCACTCAGAGGAGCTAAAGTGATGCATAGTGTAGAAYGCTAAAATACCCATATTGAATTTCACAGGGAAGAAAAACAGAATAATTAAGAAGTGTCTGAAAGGCTGAAGAAGAATGGAGATCCCCATGACCAGCTCTATCCCAAATAGAGCAGAAGTTTAGGAAAAATAATCCTCAGGACRTGGACCAAGAGGGATTCTCTCACCAAAGGGCTTAGTAGCAGGATGGTAGAGTTCATGCCACTTTGGATAGGGGAATTGGCTTATCTGAGGGTCAGATACCACATTCATTGGGATGAACAGTTTCCATCTTCCTACAAGTAATGAGTTTTTCTTTACAGTAATGATTATGAGGGGCTCAGATAAGGCAATGTGGAGACCAGAAACATCCAGAAGATCCCCCGAAATTCCCCGTCCATCCCTGTCCTAGAGCCACTGGCTCTGGTGGTGGGTTGGATGGACCCACCACTTTGGTGCTTCTGCAGAGCAGTGGGAAGGTCAGGACACATCAGCCAGTCTTGAGTTGCTGAAATCATGGATTCTGAAACAGAAATCATGGATTCTGCCTCTTTTCTGGTTTCATTCATATTTCTCTCCAGGTATCCACTTCAGTTCCTAGAAGTCCCACTATTTTTAGACAGAATGGAATCTTTTTTTAAAGAGGCCTTTGGGACCATCACCTAGCCAGAGCAGACAAGTGTTTTTTTTCTTTCCAGTTCTCTATACTGATTTCACCAAAAATGCTCTTCCTGGAAGCACAAGAGAGCCAATTCACCCGCTCTGTTAATCAGAGGTTTGATTAGGGTTTCTGGACTCAACTTCTTATCTTTGCTCAGTGATTTCTTCCCGAGCAGCAGCGCAGCCGGGCCCTGCACCAGGATAAATCCAGCTTTTTGTTTCACTGGATCCCTTCTCATTTTAAGGACGGCAGCAAGACCGAGCGCTCGGCGCTCGCGGGCCAACAGGGCCCGAGTGTTGGCGCCTCCCTTGATGCCCCCGTTAAGGTGAAATTTCCATGTAAATGTGTGTAAATAACAGTGTGAGGCACTTCGGCCTCCACAAGGCCTCTCTGTGCCGGCCCCGGGCAGCTTTCCCAAGTTGGGAGGGCTGGAAGGCTAAAACAGGCGGGTTATTGTGGGCCCTTCCCGCATCCAGGGCATCGCTGCGGGCAGGGACGTGGCCCCTGGAGCTGCTCCGAGCCCAGGGCAGGAATTCGCAGCGGGAACGCGCAGGATCCCTTCCTGGCCGTGAAGATCCGCGTTTGCTCTGAGCTGTCACTGCTGCCCCAGGTCTCAGCCCRGCACGAGGGACCCCGGGGGCTCCACGCAGGTCCCTGTAGCCCGAGGACCTGGTCTTGTTTTGCCGGGGAACCTGCTGAGCAGGGAACGCAGCCGATCCGGAGCCGGCCTCATCCCTGGCGTGTTATCCAGGCTTACAGGAAGGACCGATTCCTCCCTGCCGGCCCGGCTGCCTCCAGCCCCTCACTGGACTCATCTGCAGCCAAATTTTCCTTCTTTGCAGAAAAAATAACTCTCCCAGGCAGAGCCAACAGGTGCTGCCATGGTTTTTTCCACCGTCTGCAGGCTGTGTTGGGGAATGCAGGCCCACATGTCAACAAGTGCCTTATCTTGCATGGAGAATTCGAGAGCTTTGTGCAGCAGGGCCCAAGAGGAGCAACGGCGCTGAGATCGTATAGAAACTCTTGCAATTGATGGGCAATATGGGGCAGAAGGTGGATTTGAGAGTCCCTGCTGGGGGAGCTTGTGATGGGCAAACGTATTTTCTCAAGGTCTTTATTAGGAACAAATTCCTGGGAATTCTGGATGCCACAGCAGCCTGGGGTGATGCCTTTATCAGGGATTCCTTGCTAGGCACTAGCATGAACCAGGTGCCCAGGGGAAAACGTTACCTCCCTGGTGGAGATGCAAAGGGTGAGGATGGTCAGCGAGGGGGTACTGGCTGTGYCACCAAACTGTCCCCAAAGCCCCCCCCATTGCTAAGAAATGCCAGGGAGCCGCGGTGCCCCAGCCCTTGGGAGACCCAGGGCCACCCTCTGCCCTGGGCGAACGTCTGGTGGCACCAGGAGGTGCAGGAAGGCGCCGGTTTGGGCTCACCTGCCTCTCTCGCTTGCTCCTAGGGCCCGGCGGGCGCTACCGGTCCCAAAGGGAACCAGGTAAGTGGCGCTGACCCCCCCGCTGCGACACCCCCGTGCTCCAGTCCCCGCCGGAGCCGCCGCCTCCCGCCCGCAAAGCGCCGCTTCTTCCCGCTTTGCCTGCGTTCATGGGAGAGCCGTCTAGAAAGGCAGGGGTTGGAAGGGGCAGGCGGTGCTGCTGGCTGGAGGCCACCAGCCCCTCGGGTCGTGGGCRTGGAGGGCAGTGCCAGGGACACCCTATCCTAGTCCAGAGCAGGCCAGGACACTCATTTACTTGATGTTTTGCTGTGTAATTTTCTCATTTGGATTAATCTTGCTGAGGAGTATCTGAGCCGGTTTGCATGCAATAGCTTGTGCTAGTGGTTCTTTACCAAAAACGGTGCGTTTTTCCCCAGTCATTGCCGGTTTGCTTGCAGACTCGGGGTCTCTGTTTCATTGCTAAGGGGAAGATCAATCCAGCTCCCTTTGCCTTGCAGTAGCTCCTCCCCAGAGCTGTGAGCTCACCGTAATGAGGTTCATTAGCTGCTCTAATTGCGGCTGTGTGGGCTGGGAGGGCAAAGTGCTGCTGCCTGTGCAGCAGCCTGGGCCGTTCCCGGCCCTGCTGGGGTTGCTCCTGTCCCTGTGGGCTCGAGGGAAGGGGATGAASAGGTCCCTGCTCCCGGGCACACCTGGCCAGGCAGCGAGGGAGGCTCCTCGCCCAAACGCCTTGGATCCCATTCGGGCTGTTTAAGGATGGGATGAAGCAGCCCTGGAGGGGAGTGTGCTGGGGATGAGGCTTCCTGGACACCGTGTGGTGCCACTGCAAAGCCACGTGCTCCGGGAGCCCTGGGCATGGGACACCTGACATTCAGATCCACTGGAAGAGACTGGTGAGACATCCCCTGGTAGTCAGAGACCCAGAGCGGCCGGGTAAAAGGCCCGGGCAGAGGAGCACGTGGTGCCCACAGTGCCTGTTCCTGGTGCCTGTTYCCGCAGGGCTCATCTCTTCCAGGGCGGCTTTTCCCCCTGCCAATAAACCTCGAGCTTTGCAGGGGCAGCAGCTGCCCTGAGGGCACCCGTGTGCAGGGAGCAGCACCCACGGGCCCTGCCCTGGGCACGAGGGGCTGCCGGGTGCTCTGGGTGCCCATGTGGATGTGCTGACGTCCGTGTCTCCCTTCCAGGGCATCGCTGGAGCCGACGGCCTCCCYGGGGACAAAGGAGAGCTGGTAGGTGCCCATCCGGTCATCAAAGCCTCCGCTCACACGTGTGAGCCCAGGGAAGCCCAGCTCAGGTGGCCAGTGAGGATTAACCACATGGGAGCTCCAGGAGCTGCTGTTGGTGACTGGCTGGGCAAGGCAAGAGCCCCCCAGGCCTTGGGCTCACCGTGTCATATACCCCTGTCATTGCTGCCACCTCAACTAGAAAGGCCCACGGGGTGCTCTGTGTCTGCTCTGCTTCCCGAAGCTCAGCACGTGGATTTGATCAATGTACCCTTTTTTATTGGSTTATTGTTTCATGTTTTCCTTTTATTTTCCCACAGGGTCCCTTTGGTCCTCCCGGCCAGAAAGGAGAGGTAGGTGCCAGACCCGCCAGTGCTGGGGTTGGGGACAAAGGCACTTGCCGTCCCTCCATGAGGTGTCTCCAGAACTGCAGGGTGGCACCTGCAGTGCCATGTCCCAGGGAACATGTCCCATGCAGGGAACATGACCCAGCAGCCTGTGTTCCTCTCAGCCATGCCCTAAAATCTGTGACAATGACAATTCTTTGTGACGATCAAATGGTACAAACTGGATTTGACTAATTTGGTTGCAGGGCAGACATGGACTCTAATAACCAAGACCTCTATGTCAAACCACCCGYGTAATGGACAAAGGACGTGGGCGCCCAGTTCCTTTAGGGAAATGGGAAGAAAAGCTTAATTAAGCCCCTTAAGAGCATAACAGACCATATCTTGCTTTTTAATCTTTTTTCCTTTTTCTTCTTTACAGCCAGGAAAAAGAGGAGAGCTTGGTCCCAAAGGCGCCCAAGGACCTAACGGGACCGCCGGTGTTCCGGGGATTCCTGGTCATCCAGGGCCTATGGGCTTGCAGGGAGTACAGGGTGTTCCCGGCATCACAGGAAAGCCCGGCCCTCCGGTGAGCTCCCTGCTTTGGGGACCCAGCCAGGGAGCTCTAATGGGAATAGGTGGGGTCTGGATTTGGGTCTGGGTGAAAAGCCCCTAATTTTGTCCAGATTTGGGGAGACAGAAGCGGGTAGATGCACTCGCAGCTCGGTCCTGCCACAGCAGCCTGTCTTATATTGAACACAATTAGTGCAGTTTGCAAGTTTAGAGTTAAAAGTATATTCTTCAAATTCATGCTTTGGAGAATTAATCTTCTCTCGCACTGTTATAGTAATAGATTTTCTGCATTCAATAGAATGGGCTGCATTAAGTGACTTTTCATTAGAAAAGTGAGTTAGAAGTTGCTGATTATTTGAAAATATAACTCTTACTCACTGCTCCAAATGTTAGGTTTTTATCTTTGAACAGAGGTAATGCCTCGTCAATCAGGAAAGGCCAAATGACCTTTAAAATTCAAGATGAAATAATCTGGCTTCAAATATTGAAATGAATCCCTGCTAGTAAGGTCAGGACAGCTTCTCATTGGAGCTGTTGTGATGTGAGGGGTAAATGCATCCTCAGGAGGGATCCTTGGCTGCTCCTTATGAGCTGCTGGGAATGAGTTTTGTGCCCACCAGTTTTGTGAGTTTCTGTCAGGGATGGTTATCAAACAAACCCACATTCTTAAGGCAGGATTATTTTCTTAATTGCAGGGCAAAGAGGCCAGTGAGCAACATATAAGAGAACTCTGTGGGGAAATGATAAACGGTGAGTGCTGCTGGGGAAAGGGGCTTTAAATACAGAGGTAGCTGRAGAGATGGAGATCCTCAGTGCGAGATGACCCCTGAGATTTTGTTATTTCTCTGATTCAACGGGGGAAAATATTTTGACATTAATGTAAAGTAATTATTCAGGGCTGGCAAAGCTGCCCTGCAACATCCCTGTCCTGCCCTTCTTCCTTCTGCCTTTGATCCTCACAGCGCCCCTCGCCCCTCTGCCCCCAAGGGCCTGCAGGAACTGTTGCTGCTTTGACACTACGTTGTGCATTTAGAGGGTAGCTTCACCCATGGCATGGAGTCAAAACCATCAGGTTTTGGAAAACTTGATCATTTTTAGCATTGTTCTCCAATATTTAGAATCTTTAAAAGTTGGTTTAGGAAGCAAGAAATATCGGTGACTTAATAATCCTACAGATTGGGGACCAAACTCTCTATCTGTAGCTTGAGGTTTATTATTTAAAAAGAATATAAGACACAAGTGAGCTGGCGTGGCAGATTCTGGAAAGTTTAGCCTCCTTCTGGAAGCAGCAAGTGTGTAGGAGCAGCAGAGAGCAAGAAACCTGCCAGAGCAGCCGCCTTTATTGTCAGAAACTCGGTTTTAGCTGCTCCCTCGCTCGGTAGCTCCCCYGCGGCAGCCGGCGCGGGGACGGGGGCGCCGCCGCCTGCCCCATTCCCCGCTCCGTGTTTTTGCAGATCAAATTGCACAGTTGGCTGCCAATCTGAGGAAGCCGCTGTCCCCCGGCATGACGGGACGTCCCGGCCCCGCCGGCCCCCCCGGGGAGGAAGCCGCTGTCCCCCGGCATGACGGGACGTCCCGGCCCCGCCGGCCCCCCCGGGCCTCCCGGGACGACGGGGAGCGTCGGGCACCCCGGCGCCCGCGGGCCCCCCGGCTACCGGGGCCCGACGGGAGAGCTCGGCGATCCCGGACCCAGAGGTGAGGCCGCGCTCGTGGTTCCTGCAGCGTTTTGAAGCCCTTCGCGCGGCCTCTGCTCTGCTTGGGCTGCACGTGCAGCCCGTTGTGGAAATTCTCTKCTTCTCTTCAAGGTGATGCTGGTGAAAAGGGAGATAAAGGACCAGTTGGACAAGCTATTGATGGGCCTGATGGAGATCAAGGGCTTCAAGGTAACACCTTTAATAATCTAGGGTTGCAAATTAATAAATCTCTATTAGAAACTCAGAAGGAAAATKCTTTATTTTTTCTTACCCATTAAAACAGTTTTCTAATTGCAATTATATCTACACAATGAATATGTTACAGGCACCAAAAGCAGGCTCTCGTCTATATAATTTCACAAAACCAGAATATTTATACAAGTTGTCCCAGATTTCTCCATAAAATAAGTGCATTAATCCATAAACATGTTTTCTTTTCCAAAGCTTGTAAAAAGATGCTACTCTGTACCCATTAAGATCATGCAATATAATGAAATAAACAGCAGCTGCGATTCTTATCAATAGGATCAGGCGCTTTTTATCATAATTAAGATAGGAAGGCAGGTTTTTGRCTACCTGATACACCTGCCCTCAGGTGGACAGAATCTCATTTAACAGGRTTGAAGGGCGTTTCAGTAGCGTGCATCAGTCATAGAGTTGTTRCAGGACTGAGAGGTTTGTGAATTGCTTGGAATGTGAAGGAAAAAAGAAATTCAAAACCAGTCCCTTGGGTCTGTCCTAAGCAGGAATTTTTTTGCTGTAAAGGGAACGTGCCTTTCAGCAGGAGTGAGTTTTTGGAGCTCGGCACGGGTGTAAAGGAAGCTCCACGTGTGCAGAGCCAAGGACATTTCTGCATATTCGTTCTCAAGGCTCTTCTACCCTCGTGCAGTGTTAATCGCTGCCAGCCTGGAGGAGGTGAAAGGGACGGGAAGAGCCCAAAGGAGCCAAASCCCGGGCGAGGGCTGAGCTCGGAGCTGGGCCCTGGCTCTGGCTCTAGCGCAGCCCTCGGCCCGCCTGGACAGGGATCCTGCAGAATATTCCTGCTCCCAACTCAGTCGCTGCTACTCGCAGCGTGATGCAGTAACAACTCCCACCACGCACTCCACACCTGGGCTAAGTTTATTTAACACCTTGCACAAAATGGACAGAACAAGCCTGATGTACAGACACTCCAAGTATTTTAATAACTAAAAATCATCTTAAAAGAAAACTTTAAACTAAAAAAAAAAAAAGGAAGATAATATTTCATTAACTCTTTTCCCCCCCTTGTTTAGGACTACCTGGTGTACCTGGAATTAGCAAAAATGGTCGGGATGGTGCTCAAGGTGAACCCGGTCTTCCAGGGGATCCTGGTACTCCCGGTATGATTGGGGCTCAGGGAACGCCGGGAATCTGTGACACATCAGCCTGCATGGGAGCTGTTGGAGCAGCAACTTCCAAAAAATCATAAAAACGACACTACGATCGATGCAAAAGTGACTGAATATTTAAGTAAGAGCATTGTAAGAAAACAGCAAGAATCCTCCTAGTGATAAATGGACAGATGTTCCTTCTATTAAAATGAATTAAGTGGAGACTGTGACTAGCAAGTGAGTTCTACGGAAAAAAAAAAAAAAAAGCATCAGGCAAAAACTTGTAATAAAAAAGGCTTTTTGAGTATTTTCTCATCCCCCTACGTTGTTAGCAGTAAAGATGCTAAGAAAGAAAGTCTCCCCTTCCCTTTCTGCCTTTGCAGCCCTGGGGAGCCTTGGTCCTTCTCACGSGGCCCCCCTAACGCTCCTCGAGGTCGGGGCTCTGCTGTGCAGGCGTTTGAGCCTCCTCCGCTCCCTGGCACTGCCGGCAACAGCCATGGAAATGAGTTATTTAAATATCCCCTATTCTTAGGCCAGAGAGTCTTAAGTGAAGATCACATCCCGTCTACGTTTCCTGTCCATCTTCTGGTTGCACCTCAGCTATTTGCAAAGAGYAATAAACAGCAGAGCTCTTGCACTCAGATTCTGCAACGATGTAATGTATATATTTCAAGTGGCAGGGGAGAATTTTTGTATATTTCCATCTAATAATAAAGGAAATTCAGTAACAGCATTCTCGTGACCGCTACTTAAGCTATTTGCACAGTAATTGTGAATGAAACCCCAACTAAGAAGGGATGCTCTTCTAAAGACCAGCCAAACACACCTGTATGAACTGTTGTAAAAATAAACGGAGATTTTTTTAACCTTTTCTTGGTGATACTGTACGTTTCATTATACACAGCAATGCTTTGATGAACGCCACTCCCTGAACTGTTTTTACAAGGATTCTTTGGAAATAAATTGCTGCAAAATTGTGAATATCCGTGATTTAAAACAGTATTTATTTTGGAGACATTTTTGTACTTTAAAGCCTGTTAGCATCATCTATTTAAAATAATAATAATGCCACTCTCAGTTCACAAACTATTCTACCTCTGTCCTAAATGCTGAAGTTTATGCACAAGGGAGCCACATTAATCTTTAAACATGAAAATAGTTTGTGCATTTAAATAATATACTGTTTACAATGTGCCACTTTTGGACTAAAGTAACAATACAAGAAACTGTTGGACTTTAAAATAATCTTAGTCTGGGGAGGAATGTGTTAAAACATTCATGGCAAAGGTGATCTTCAGATAGCAGTTCAATTTGGAAACTATGCACTTATTCAATTAACTAGTATAACTTTTATTTGAAAAAAAGGCATTATAATGGTATCTTTAATTTCTTTTAACACCTAGAGAATGTATTTGCATCTAGTCATTAAAGGACCAGTGGATGTTCTACARCCCTCCCTAACTGGCCCATGGCATGTCTTCCTTTAAAAAAAATAAAAATAAATAATAAAATGAAAGCGCAGTGCAGAACCATAAACAGAAAAGGGGTAAAAAACTAACGGGGGAAAATAGTGAGTAGGTGTCGTGACATTTTCTGCTGCCTCTGGTCCCTGAGTCCATTTATCAGCAAACTGATCGGCACTGTTGGTAGTTAACTTTCATTTCTCTTCTGAATAAAAAACGTTTTCATTCATGCTCTGTTAGTGTATTTGTACACGCTGTGTTTTGCAAGGCCATCCTGGAGCCTGTCAAGTTACTCACGTGAGAAAAATGGAATTACTCGCACGAAGGGCAGCACCCAAAGAGAGAACAAAAGCAGCCGGGCCGATTACGAGCGGCCCGAGCCCTTCGAGCTGGGCGGTTCAGACGACTTGGTCCCCAAGGCCGTGCGTGTTTTCCTGCACCGGACACGCTACAAATGAGTCTGATCTTGCTAGTTTTAGTCTTCTGCCTGTTTTACCACAGAACACAGTCTCAAATTCCTAAAATCAAAACACAGGAAGGATTATGTTTAAGGAATATATTGATGCAAGATAGTGTTTTTCAAGAGACGAGTGCATGGAGATGTGTACTGTAACAGGGAGCAGTGGGGCTGGGCAAGCATCTCCACAAGCAGGTGGAGAAAGGAATAGTCAGGGCTACATTGGCCCTTTATAATGTAAATATCTAGCAAAAGCCTTGCACATTCTTGTAGCTACATTCTGATGGATTCGAACTATTTTCACGTTTGTAATCAAGAACAAAGCTGGCTTAAGAACCTTTTTCAGAGAGTCTCCGTGCCGTTCGTGAATGTACTTCAGAAAAGCAGTTGTCCATTGCAGCGTCGTCGCCTTGTCGGTGTCCGCRGTGCAGAAGGGAACCAGGAGATTCAGTTCATCGCAGCAAATCCGGATTCTGCGCCTACAGAACAACACAGACCACTATCATCAATTGGGAGAGAAGACAAAAAGCAAGCAACACTGTCTATTCACGGGCTGCTAAAAGTCACAGCCCTTGGGGATTTTCTCTTTTATCTTCTGTTAGCTACAAACTTCATGTTTATGTATTAGCCATGGGATATGTGAGTTAGCATAGATTTGTTAAATCAAAACAAATCAACAGATCAGAGACTTGTTAAATGCTCTGATTTATGCCTTTATTTTTCCCCTTATGCAGTAAAACAACAACAAAAAGCGCCCCCATCCATTCTTCCCTCTAACAAATATCTAACACTTTATCCCTGGCACTGATTTTTCTTGTAAGGAAAATGCAATAGGTCAAATCCACCTTCTGCCCTGGGTACTGATGGTAGTACTACAGTATTGGTATTTCAGAGAACCACAGAATCATTAAGGTTGGAAGGGACCTGCAGAGCACATCCCRTCCAACCCCCTGCACACGCAGGGTCACCCAGAGCACGGGGCACAGGCTGCGTCCAAGCGGGTTGGGAAGAGCTCCAAAGGAGGAGACTCCACAGCCTCTCTGGGCAGCCTGCTCCAGGGCTCTGCCACCCTTATTGGCAGGAAATTTTCCTCAAGTTCCTGTGGAACTTTTGGTGCTTCAGTTTGTGGCCAGTCCTACCAGTGGCCACCACTGAAGAGGGGCCGCCCCATCCTCCCCACCGCCTCCCCTGAGGTGTTTGTGGACACCGAAGGCCCCTCACCTGCGGTCCCGCTCCATGCGGTTGTGGCGCTCGCGCCGCTGCGAGACGCCCTCGAGGGCGGCCCCGGCGGCGGCGCCCGCGGGCCAGGGTCCCTGCGCGCCCGCGGCGCCCGCGCCCTCGCGCGTGTTCTGGATCTCGCCGAGCGGCTTCCGCTCCGCGCCGGGCTCCAGCGGGCTCGGCCGGCTGCGGCTCCTCTTGCTCAGCGCTTGCTTGCACAAGGCGTCTTCTTTGCAAAACCAAGAGGAAAGGGAGATCCTGAATTAAAACCTTGCTATTATTATTGCAATTCTGATCAAAGATTGATCACTTTAAATTTATTTTTAGTCATTTCATTTATGGGGAATAATCTCTGGAGCTTTAGCCCCATCCTAGATTGAGTCATAGAAACAAAACGTCCTTAGGAAGCCCTAACGCACTGCTTGTTGCTTGACAATCTACTTAGTTTCTACGTTCTCAAAGTAATTATTGAGATAATACTTGCTTTTAATGAACATTTGAGGAAGTCCTTTAAATGTTCCTCAGTTTTATATTGGCTGCAACTGCTACACCAAATTTGGGGTTAAAGAATTGGCAGAGCCAGTTACTTAGACMCAGCCCAGGGTTTCCAAGGTACTTTGCAGTCTCAGTTTTTCTCATTTCAAACTAGCACTGCTGAACAATTTTGAAAGTATAGCTAAAATTCAATTTTTTTTAAGGAAATCCAGTCCCATATTGTCCACAGTGTGTCCCAGACATAGTGACCACAACTCATATGCATCAGTAAAATCATATTCATTATAGAAAATAAATTCAGAAATAAAAAACACAAGTACAGATTTGAAAATGAAGGGCATGGATAGCGACGTGAAAGGGAGTTGCACGTGCTTTACCTCCAACTTTGATCCAGACCTGCTCGGGCAAAGCCTTATTCCTAGCACCCGCTGTCTGCTTCGTGGCTTCCATCTCCTGATGGTAACAGAACGGTCTGGGTAACGCCAGGTCTTGGTGTTTGGCAGCTTCCAAAACAGCGCAGGACGTTCCAGAGGTCTGCGAAAAACAACCACCCAAATCCTTTTGGTCAAAATGRGTTAGAACAAAAGGAAATGGAAATTTGTCCTCGCTGAGCGTTTCCTTCTGGGATTGTGTAGATGACGTTTATGTACACACACACACAAGATTACAAATATCTTCCTAACAAGCCATCTAAAGGCTGCCTGATCATGTTACCTGCATGCACATTATCACAGATGACATAACTGGAATAAGTACTTTTTGATGGTCTTAAAGATTAACCTAAGAATAAACAAATTACAACATTGTAAATCCTTCTTTTCAGGCAGATTTAAACCAATCAAAAACCAAAGAAAAAATTCAAACATTTTAGCATAATCTTCTGGAATTATGTTACACCTAAAAGGGGTAAATTAATGGTGTCAGCACTCGAAGATTGCAGGGTTGTTAGAGGTGGAATTAGCACTGGGAATACACAGAGATCGAGACCCCCCTGGTGCAGCAGGTGCTACAGGTAACACGGGACGATTTTTCAGGAGTTTGCGATTCCAGACTGACTCCAACGCGGCCCAAGCCTAAGCCTGGTGACCTGCTGCCCCGGCGGATCCTGCCCCAGGGATGCRGGCGGATCTGCAGCCGCCTCCTCCCGCTATCAGCGGGACCGTCACCCACCTGCGCGTGCGAGGCGCCGGCGGGCGCGTTCATGGCCAGCAGCGGGTACGCGAACTGCAGCGCCGCCGGCTTGCCCTTCACGAGGCCGGCGCACTTATTCGGGTGCTGGTGGAGAGGAATCAGCTCCGAGGGCGGCCGGATCAGCGTTACTAAACTTGAGGAGAAAACACACACACAGGTGCAAGGCTGGCTACTYGACAACGAGGGGCAGAACGTCTGCAGGTGTGCGCTCCCTCCTGGGAACTAGCATCAGGAAACCACTTTCATCTACTCGAAATACAAATCGTTACTATTGGTTTTTGTCACTTTGGTGACGAGAAGATCAGCTGAGGAGAGTCCTCTAAGCAGCAACGTTTCTTTGCAAGGTTTTCCCACAGCTGGGCCCCCAATCTCCAGCATTATCCAATTCCCAATGCTTTGTTATCCTCTAAATCTACCTGACTTCTACCAGGTAGCGTTTAACACCAGGCAACGTTCTTCCCCTGCCTTTATCTACTCCGCTACTTGGTATCAAAAATAATATTGGGAAGTAATCCACTTTGTATCTATTTTGTAACTGTGCAATATAYAAAGGGAAAACCTGAGGCGGGCAGAGTTACGGCCACATTTTACCGGTGCAGTTCTTATAAAAACCCCAACTCTTTGCTTTTTGCACATGAAACCAGCCCCGTGCACAGGCTCAACTCAACAAACCAGTTTAGAGCTACGTGAAAACCCCGGCGGTGAAAGGTGTCGAGGACAGGGAATCCCCACGCACTTGCTGAGGGCGGCGGCGGGCTCGTGGGGCTCCGGCGCGCGCGGCGGCTCCGCCGGGATGCTGTTGAACCTGTCCTCCAGCCGCACGCGCACGGCCGACCTGGCCCTGGCCTCGGGCGCGGGGACGGGCCCGTCGGCGCCCGCAGAGCTGCCCTTGGGCCGGACGGCGCCGGGCGCCTCCGCGGAGCCGCCGCCGCCGGGCGTTTTGTCGGCGTGGGCCGCGGGCGGGTTGGGCTCGCTGAGCAGCAGCATCCTGAGCTCCTGGAAGTCRACGTGGCCCACGCAGGGGTTGGAGCTCAGCAGGCTGCTCTCCGGGGGCTGGCAGAGCACGGGGAACACGGGCTGCGTGGCGGCGGCCGGGCCGGCGTCGGGCGCGGGCTCCGCGGGGCCGCCGGCCGGCGCGAAGGCGGCGTTGAGCCGCGGCTCGCCGTCGGCCTCGCCGGCCGGGGCCTCCATGTGGGCGCAGAGGATGTGCTGGAGCTGCGTGTACTCCATCTCCGTCATCTCCACCAGGCTGAGGTCCGTGGTGGTGAAGCTCAGGTTCTGCTCGGCGAAGGAGGCGTCGGTGGGGCCCGCGGGCGCCAGGGTGGTGTCGGCCGCGCCGGGCGGGACGGAGCCCCGCGCCTCCTCCTCGGCGGCCGCTCCGGACATGGCCGAGGCGGCGCCCACGC
>NW_020455532.1:2293638-2348504 GCF_003342845.1 Nothoprocta perdicaria | reverse complement strand
GCATGCGCCGAGCGCCAACGGCCGCGCGGCGCCGCCGCCCCGGGACGGGCGAAATGCCCCGAACGGCCCCGGCCGCGCGGAGGGGACGGGGCCCCGGCCGCCCTCCTCCCACAGCCCGGGCTCTGCTGCCGCTGGGCCCCCGCGGCGCGCGGGCTCAGCAGGGAACGTGCCCTGCTTTATCAGCAGCGAATCTCCTTGATTTATCGGGGAAATCAAGCCCTAATTGCTTCAATTATAACACGTCCTCTCGCTTCCCTGGTTCAGGACACTGGTGTCTCCCTGCTTTATYCCCAGCAAGAATCCCCTGGGAAGCGAGGGTTTTTTTGCACTGTCCCGCACCAAGGTGCAATGGGGCGGCACAAGAAGCCATCGCCACGGATTTTCTGTAATTATATCACCAGACTTGACGATAAATTAGGTAATTTGTCAAAAAGCTCCAGCTTTCTCGATCGCGTCTCGCTCAGGGACGCGGGGATCGCAGCCCCACGGGGCGGCTCCTGCCTCCCCTCTGCTGCCGCTCAGCCAGCAACAAGTCCCGGAAATAATGATCCAGTTTTAAACGGAATAAGTGAAAACAAGAACCTGGAATCTACTCCTTTCTGGAAATTCAAAAATCAGACCTTATTGACCATATTTTTAACGAGGCATTTTAGCATTTAAGGCAAAATCTGCCAAAAGTGGACATTTTAAAGCAGTTTTGTGCATGTTGGACTTCACTTGCACTTCTCCCCTTCTCTTATTGTTCCTCACTGTCTCCTTCAGTATGTACGAATTCTATACATTATAGTCTTTCATAAATACACTCTTCTTTGCATTGCTCTAGACCTTTCCAAGGTGTTTAGGTAAGAATTTTGCAAAACACACTTYGGAAAGCTAATTCAGCTAAGTTCACATTCAGGTCAAAATATTCGTTTCATGCTAATCAAAAGTTTGAATAAAGCTACAAAGTTCCTTATTTTCTTTTTCATGCAGTTAATAATAATAGTAATTCACTACCACTTTTTACTCTCCATGAATAGAATTGTTATGCTCATTTGAGTGCAGATTCTGATGTCCACTGCAGTGCAGAACAGAGGAACCTTACTGCAAAAACAAAATCCAGCTTATAAATTATATAAAACAGCAGCAAGGAAAAAACAGCAGTATTTGTGTCTACAATTTAGGGGCTGCCTGCATGCAGTTGAATTTTCTGCTATGAATGCTGTGAGAGAATTCATTTACTGTTCCTAGATCTGTCAACAAAACTGGTGTGTGCTGATGGAAAGTTTCCTAGAAGATGCAAAATAGAAAAAGTCACACATCTGCTCTCGCAATAATGGGGAAAAAAAGCAAATTACAAATGATGCGAATTTGCTCTTTCTAAACCTCAAACACTAGCCAAAAGCATTCATAATTATGCTATCCTTTGTATCTTTTGGTGTTAAGTCTGCAAATGACTTGCCTCATAATTCTCGTACGTAACTTTCAAATAAATTAGGCTGCTTTAAGACTGAGAGAAAAAAATATGAGGCTTTTATGCTTTTCAGACCCCTTCAAGTAACCTTTAAGTTGATAGCAATGTCATGAAAACACCATCTTAGCTTAAACCATTATGAAATTAAATCTGCGTATTGGTTTCTTGTGGTAACTACTCTCTGATTTGTTATTTAGAAAATAATATAGAGATGCAAATATATTGAGATATAGATATGGACAGAGATCCAAATAGGCAGTTTCAAATGTAAGAATAAGACAACAGTTCTCTGTAGATGTTTATTCTACTTACAGTAACAAAAACCTGTGAAGTCCCATATTTTAATGTACAGTGATATACTTTGCCATATAAAATACAATTTACAGAAATTTCTATCAAGTAAACCTAAACAAACACACTTGATTTTTGCATACTTTTATGTATGTCCTTAAATTAGAAACATCTCATTAAAAAAAAAAAAATCTTACACCGTAGTAGATGTTTGTATTTAATACCACCTCTCTGCATTTTAACATTTTGTCTACAGGTTCAGAATACAGGCCCTCATTTCGGCCAGCGAATCCTTGATGTGTAAGGACTTCAAAGATGCACCGATATAAACTGTAAAATCTGTAGTGATACACATGGCATAAATGCTACTTGTAATGTAGTCTTCAAGATGCAAGTGCTTATAAGAATCTAATTTTACATCTGCAAAACTCTTTTATAAAAATAACAAAATATTTAGCCAACTGTTAACTTACGTGGTCAAATAAATTAGCAGGGTTTTTCTTTCAGACTTTGGAATTACGCACTTGAAAAATACATGAGAAGTAGCAGTGTACTGTATTTCACAGTGAAAGCTTTCCCTCTTGAATCATACTATTTAGCATTACCACTCTTTCAAGCTTCATGTTTTGCAGGTACACCTTCTTCAGTGGGTAGTTTTATATACACCATCAGATAAACAGGGTCTGACAAAACAAAGTGACACGCTTTTTTTTTTTCAGGAGCAAAATATTTTTGACTGGAAAGTACAGGAAAATGGAGAAATTTCTTAAGTTTCTGGCAACATTCTGCAAGAACAAAACAGAGAGAAAACTAAATCCAAGTAAATCAGAGTAACCAAAGATACAGTGGCCTGTTTAACAATCTTATTTTTCTTTCCATTTGATACATTAATTCATACAAGTTTTAAAGTCTTTGCCAATAAATGTCTGATTTTTTTTTAAAGTTGCTGGTTATAAAGGTGCTACTTTTATATGCTCTTTAATTATAGTTCCGTAAAAATGCAATATTTAAAACTCCTCGGTCTCACGAAAATAACTAAGTAGGACCTATTTCTTGGTTGGACACTTAACAGATGGATTACAAAACACAAAAATACCTGTATATAAAAAGGAAGATAGTGCATTTTAAGCTTATAACATTCCATTTTCAAATCCTCCATCAGTTATTACAAATTATTAGTAACACTGTTCTTCTGCAGCCTTTTCCTAGATACACACGACCCATCCATTGTAAAATAATCAGGACAGCAATATTGGACTCCTTTTATAAAGTGTGTGCTGTAGGAACAACTTTGACACCAAAATATCACATAAATGAGATGTAAAGGTATGGCTCCTAAGGTCTTGATTAAATTCTCTTATAAAATTACAATTCAAGTTACTGGAAAACATAACTTTATAATCTTAAAAAGCAATATGCTCTTCTTAGATTTTTTCCATTTCGGTATTGTAAATGGAAATTTTAAGATAAAGATGCAAGTAGAAAAAAAACAAAATTTCAGAACGGGTAACGCTGTGTATTTTCATAAGAAAAAGATTATGCACAAAATGCAGCAAGTTAAAGTCCGGTATGTTCTTGCCTTTTATCCATTTGAACATTTTCATTCACAGTTGTTCAAAAACTGCTCATTTGTCAGTGCATCTTGTAAGGCTAGTATTGCAACAGCATTTTGTAAAGTCGAGAATATACAGTATATACAAAAGATCTGGAGTAAGTTCTTGTTATTTATGGAAAATACCTTCCAAGTATCTCTATGACTGATCAGTGGAAGATGAAGCTTCAGCTTCTGTTGGTTTTTGTCCTTCCTTCTGTGTTTCTGGCTTGATGTCTTTACCAATTTCCCTGCTTTTACTCCGATCCTTGCGATCTTTCCCTCTTTCACGGTCTCGATCTCTCTCACGATCTCTCTCTTTCTCCCGGCTTCGATCCCGGTCCCTGTCTTTGTCTCTGTCACGATCTCTGTCTCTGCTTCTCGATCTGTCTCTGTCACGTCTTCGGTAGGAGTCTCGCTCTCTGGTTCTGGCTCTCTCCCGGTCTCTGTTTCTTTCCCATTCTTTAGCTCGCTCCGAATCTTTTTCCCGATCCTTGTTTTGGTTTCTGTCTCTGTTCTTATCCCATTCCTTGTCTCTATGTCTCTCCCAGTCCCTTTCTCTGTCTCTATTCCAGTTTCTTCCACGGTCCCTTTCCCAAGGTCTGCCATGTTCTCGATCCCTTCGCCTTTCCTCAAAGGGTCTACCTTGTCGATTATCTGCTTGCTGAGGCTCTGGCTGATCTAAAACCTTGTCTTTATTTCCTCCCTCGTATCTCTCTCTGGGTCTCCCTTCAAAGGCCTGGCCTCTGAACTCGAGATTTTTGCCTTCTCGGAAATCAGGTCCTGACCACTGTGCTTCTGACTCGGGTCCTTGTCCAGATACGTTGGAAAGAGGTGCAGATGGTCCGGCTTCCTCCCACATCTCTTTYCTGTGCGGTGGATGACTTGGAAGGTCTAGCAGTGGTCTTGGGGTTGGCTTCATACCTTGGGASGACTGACCTTGGAAGTGAAATCTAGAAGGGGGAGGCTCATTTTGTTCTGGGAACAGTGCAGGCGAGGCTCCTCTTGGTCCTCCAAACTGAAGTGGTGCCGGACCTCTCTGGTTAGCAAATCGGGGTGGTGGACTCCCTCTCCGTTCCTCAAACGGTTGTGGCAGAAGTCCCCTCGGGCCTGGCACGTGATTTGTAGCTGCACCTCTTTGTCCTTCAAACTGATTTGGGTGAGGCCCTCTCGGTCCCCCAAAATGGCTAGGGGGTGGGCCTCTTGGGCCTCCAAACTGAGGGCCTCCTCTCTGTCCTTTAAACTGAGCTGGTGGTGGTCGTCTTTGACCTCCGAAGGGAAAAGGYGAAGGTCCCCTGTTTCCCATAAACTGAGGGGGCTCCGGTCCCTCAAACTGTCCTGGAGGCCTAATCATTTCGTTATATTGGGAATCTGAGAATTCCCTTTGCTCCATGTGAGGTTCCCTATGATCTTCAAACTGAGATGGTGACATTCCTCTTGGAACACCRTAAGATGGGGAGGGGCCCCTGTTCTCACCAAAAAGAGATGGTGGTCCATGCTGTGCAGAAAACAGTGAAGGAATGGGTCCCTTCTGACCTCCAAATCTGCCAGCTGGAGGTCCTCTTTGCCCATCGCTATTTGGAGAACCATGCTCTTCTGAAAACTGTGGTGCTGGTCCTCTAAAATTAGGTCCATGAGGTCCTACAGGTGCATTGAGCATCATTGGTGCTGCAGGCCCTCCTTTCTGGCCAGACAAAGAAAACGGAGGCCCAACTCTGTTCTCTTCAAAGTGCTGTGGGAGAGACCCTCTTTCTCCCTCACTTTGCACAGCTACAGATTCAGCTTGTTCTGCAAACGGGTGAGACTGAGCGTTTCTTTGTTCTTCATATTGCACTGATGAAAGTCCCCTTTCGGGTTCAAAGTGACCCGGTGTCTTTTCCTGAGGCGTAAATACTGTACTTGAAAAGGCGTCCCTTCCTATCACATCCTTTGATTCATTTGACCATGGTACTTGCAAAGGCTGACTGTCACTCGATGTGGAGAAATTAGGCTGAAAAGATGTACTTGGAGGTGTCGGGAGAAGTACTTTACGTAAAGGTTTGGATACAGAAGGATCTCCAGAGGCTGCTGGAATCACATTTTCCAGATTAACTTGAGCAGTGTTTTCAAATTTGCTGTTAGCTGCCTCTTTCTGAGACACTGCAGAAGCTTTTTCACTTGAAACCCAATTATCACCACTATAACTTGACTGGGTAGTAGCAATTGAAGTTTTATCTTCCTTACCAAGTGTAGTCTGCAAAGCATTTGGGAGACTTGCAGGAGGAATTTCTCTTGGGGATACCTCATTCTGTACCAACTGTGGCTTTATCCGAGAATCAATACTGTCATTAGTCTCTGTTGCCATCCTTCTAGCTTGCCGAGGATCTCTGTTTTGTCTTGGGTCGCAGGCCTGGTTTAAAACTTGCGCTTGCTGATTTAAAGATGAAGGTAAATCTATTTTGGGGGCAGCTTGCTGGTTCTGATGGAATAATTCAGTCTTTGCTAGGGAAGATTTTGGTGGTGGTGACATTAACGCATCAGACACTGAAAAATGCGCCATTGAAACACCAACAGCGGCTCTTTGCTGCCTGAGGGCTTCTTCTTGCTCCTCTAGTTGTCTCTTCTGTTCTTCTATTTGTTTGTTCAATTCTTCCAACATTTTCTGCTGTTCCACCAAGGATGAGGTTGTGGATATGTCAGCCACATACGAAGCGGGTGTTTCTGAAGTATTGCTTTTAGTGTCTGTGTACATTTTGTTAGGTAAATCATCAACAGTAACTTTTGCTTCTTCCAAGATCGTTTCATCTTCTGGATCATAGGCCTCGTCCTCTAGTTCTGTTGTATTACACGGCTTTTCCACATTATACAGTCTCTCAGTTCCACCAGTCTGTGTTTCAAAGGCTTTCTCTGGATCATATTCTTCTTCAGGATCATATGGTCTGTCATCTTCCTCCTCTTCTATAGCTCTGTCTTTTGACATCTGTCCAAACTGCTGTACGATGGGATCTAACAGAGGAACAGCTGGCAACCCTTCATTGACAGGAGCTTTAGCTTCCTGATTTGAAGGCTGGGCACTTTCAGAATCTTTCGCGAGGGGCTCAAAAGCTTTCTTCTTTCCAAAAAGGGTCTGAAGGATGTGTTCGAGCGGTGTGGCAGTTTTGGAGGAGGAAGAATTGGTAGAGGTAACACTTGCAGTAGCAGGAGTTGAAACTGGYGGCGTCCCAGTAGTTGGGGCTCCAGTTTTAATCGAGGAGAGTATTTTTAATACTGAAGATGTAACTGTTGAGGTTTCTGGAGCGGGAAGTGGAGGTGGAGGCGGAGGTGATCCAGGTGGTGTTGTACTTACAGCTAAATCTCCGGAATAAAGTGTGTATTTTGGAGTTTTCTTTTCTTGCAAAGACAGAGGACCTTTAGAGAACAGTGATGTTTCAATTTCCTCTTGTGTTTGAATTCTGCTTCGCTTTTCCTCTGTCCTTTCTGTATCCACAACAGCAGCAGGACGTTTTCCTTTCTGACAGATAACTAATCCAAGAATTAAATTTGGACGAGATGACTCAAGACCTGAAAGAGAACACAAAGATTTTATGTGTAAATTTTTTTTTGTTTGCTTTTTCTTTCAATAGAAACCTATTTTATACAATGGCAGCGACAAAAATCATAATAAGTTTTCTAAATAGCATTAGATAACCTATTGGCAATTTTCATTAGTAAATATGTATATATATATTTCTTTAAAGAAATGCTTTGTCTCTTCTCTTGATATTTTTAGTAAGATACACAACAATGGGTGCAACTATTAAATAGTGACTTTGCAAATATCTCTAATGCCCCAAATCAAAAAATGTATTTCCTATTACTACATCCTTTTAATTTCCCTGCCCTCAGAAAAATCACACTTTAACTTTTAGATAGTGTGAAAATATGTAGTACACACAGAAATAATAAAAAGTGAGAAAATCTGGGGAGGCGATCTAACTTTCTACAGGGCAACATCCATATTTAACAATCAATAAGTAAACACACACAAGCTASAACAAAAAACACACTGAAATATCTGTAAGGCTTGGGAATAGAATTATTCCTTCACAAAAGTTTCAAACCTGAATCCCTGGAAATCTCTATCTAAAAACAGTGGGAAAGTTTCTGGTAAGAGGAAAAACAACCTTCAAAGGGCTGTAGGTCTGTTGCATGGTATTGTATTTCTTCCTCTTTTGTGCACAGTTCCCACTGGTAGAAGACAATCACGTCCAAAACAAAGGGTAAGGGAAGAAATCCATTTACAGACAGTTGGTGGAAACATAGAATTTCTTTATAAAAGGTTTTGTTTGTTTGTTTTTTTAACTTGGGGTTTARTGACTTCTATAAAATCCTCATTTAGAGGAACCTCATTATTTAACTCCATCTAGGAAGCAGTAATACAGAAACAAACAACAGGTAAAGTAATATAAATACCTTCCATGTTTAAATAGCAAGGCACTAAAATCTACATTTTCTTCTACTCATAATCCTTGCAGGAGTTTTACAAGCATATTATGCTCACTTATGTATATCTTCATTATTAAACCAAGGCAACTATTAAGTTAAGAACAAAAAAATCTAGTTATTAGCACTAAAAAAATTCTTGTTAAGAGCAAAACACCCTAAAATCCATAGTAACAGGTATGTTCCATTAATGAATCATTAAGACAAAGGAGGCAATTTTTCAAAGAAAATGTGTTAACTTGGAAATCTTATGAGATCTCTTGGCAACTAAGGGAAAGCAAACCCTCCTCAAAAATTCTGTATACTTGTGATGGCAACTCAAACAGTACCGTGAATCTCTTTTAAGCACTTAATGAACAGCACAGCAAAATCTGCTTAGTCACTTGAAATGGTCCTGTCAAAGGCCCAGACAAAATTATTAGGGAAATTCTGAGCCTAATCTAAAATATTTGCTTGAGAGATTTCCTGTTAGAAACTGYTCTTATTTTAAGTATGAGGTGAAATGAAAGTTAAGGAAGAGCTTTTGGAAGGCAGTAGTTTTGCAGAATGCATTTTAGTTCCAAAGTGAAAGTCTAGAACTAAAATTATTTCACAGTTTCAGTGTTCCTAGTTTTACCTAAATTTGCAGTTGGACATGCTGTTATTCTATATGGTCCATCACATACATAAATGTGCACCCATAGGAAGAGTATGGATGCTAAGATGCTAATCAAAGTAGCTAGGACAGGAACCAAAGTAGGAATTATTTTCAGGGAGTCTAAAATTATGAAGGAAGAATTATTGCATAAATCCTCCAAATATAAATTCACTTTCATGCATGGCTTAGAAGCAATTCTAGCAGTTCTGCTAACTATAATTTACTACCTCAAACAAACTGTTAACATACATCATTAATAGTTCAACAGTAAGGCAAGTTAATTAGGAAAATAAATTATTCACAAAATAAGTCTTCTTAGATTGTAGTAGAGATTAGAGATTGCAGTAGTTACATATAGCTCACTGTTTGTCTGAATTTCTTTTTTACTTTTATCCTTTATCAGTACATGAATAATGAACACACATTTGGTCAGTGTTAACTGTAAATGCAGAGTATATCACAAATCCGTGTTTGTCTAAAAACTACTAGTAGGCATTTACAGTTCTTCTGCCTTTAACATTTTAGTATCTACTTGTAAGTACTGTCTCAAGTGACATATGATTAATAAATGTGATTAGACACATAGATCTCAAATACTGAATAACTGAAATAATTTCCAAAAAAACTCACACGGGATATATATAATGAACAGCAGTGACTGAACAAAAGTTTTGAATCCCTGTGCTAAGTTATTTAAAGAAGAGCTATCCTGTTGTGTATTTGAAGGCCACATCTTTGTAATACCCAGATCTTCACTCCTTACCATCAACAAGTGGTAACAAATCCCCTGTGCTGTTAAAGATAGAAGCGCAGGAGATTTCTGTACACTGATGGCACAGCACACCTGACTACAGTATATATTTTTCAACTTAAAGAGATGAAAAGAAGCTACTGTTTAATCATTATCACAGCTGTTTAAGCACTTGTGCCATCATTCAAGTATCAGTTAAAGAAATTAACTTAGGGATGTACATCATGTCCAGCACTAACACTGCTGTATTCTAAATTTGCAGAATACAACATTTGGCAAAGAAAAAAAYGTGCTCCTTAGGCCATGTTTTTCTAACTATTGTTTATTTTCACAATAATATCTGCTGAGAAGAGGAAAAAGGCTAATACTACACAGTTACACTTGTTTTGCTCCACTTGCTGCAATTTGTAAGAGTATTCTCAATAGCATGAAAAGATTTCATGCCTTCATACTCCTTTGCTACTAAATTCTTCAATAAATCACTCCTATTTGTGTTTTTCCCATTGGCAATTAAGGCTGACTGATCTTTTTCAAATTGCTTTGAGATATTTAGATAAAAGTGCTAGATAACACAGTACGTGTGTATATGAAATACTCTGACAAGTAAATCCACAAATAATTATCTCAGCTATTTTAAGTATAAAAGCGGCAATGGAAGGATTCCGCAGTTCTACAAACACCTATGTTCCAGTTTTTCTGTAGAGCTCCTGGATACTACAGCAGTTCAGGACCCCTCAGCTGYGTTTCAAATCCAGTCCATCAGAAAAAAAGAATTCCTATTTACCTGATGGAACTGCTTGATACATCTGGAATACCTTCCAAGGAGGGTTTACGGCGCGACAGGGTTGGCTGTGCCTCCCTCCCACCCTGGTCAGTCGTATTTACAAAGACACCTTCACTATCTAGTCTATCATTACTGTGTTCTTGCTAACCTCTATTTGAAGGTACACAAATTTAAGGAGACAATGACCACTTTCCATAAAATATTTTTATTGATTATGTAAGAAGAGCAGGAAATTCCATCAGATAGCATTTAAAAGTATGGATTACATGTCTTTTGTGCTGTGGTTTCAATGCATGCACACAGAAAAGCAGCTTACCTGATTTTTTTTTTTTCCACCTTATACTGCATTCCAGCTTTAAAGCCGAACATCACTTCACACAACTACGAGGCAAATACTTCTCCAAAAGCTTCCATGTGTGAATTGATGGCAGAAGACTAAGCGGGTCTTTTATCAGTCTTTTAAAACATATGTCCTCTCTGCCTTTGGAACCTCGTATCTACTGCTATCCTTTAATCCTTTTTGCCTACAGATGTTCATTTCAGTTTGAAAAACTGACTCAGAAAATCTGCCTCCATGGATAAGGCCTGCAAATGACACCTATGTTTCTCCTAAGTAATTCCCTTAAGAGAAACTTTTTTTCTCCTAACTTTTTTCCAACTCAGTAAGATCAAACTGTCAAGACAAATTCCTATACACCAAAATGTGGCCCTTCTGAACTTAAGCTCTGAGAATCTTTTGTTGAATTTCATCCTGGACTTCTGTTGGGAAGCAGAGGTCAGTCAGCTTCTCAGGAACACCAGCTCACTGTGTCTTCTGTACCCACTTCTAAATATAGTGCAACTCATTACTATAACAATAAAATATGAACCTCATTGTTACCTGTAATTCTTCGKCTCCTCATTCTTTTACTAAGCAAAAACTTGTTTGGAAACTAAGAATATGTACCTCCTGCACCCRCAGATGGTGACGACCTCAAATTCTGCAGCAGAAATGTGTGTTTGATGGTTGAATTCACTCCCAATTCTTCTGTCACCATGTTCAAGCACACCCATGGAGGAAACTTAACTCAAACACTGCTATTGGTAATTTTATTAAGGTTGTATGACTGTAATATAATCCAGCAATGTCAACTATTTTCTGCCACCTACTGACCCAGTGGAGAAYGGATTTTATTTATTTTAAACAACCCTATTTTCGGAATTCAGTGCTTTGCCTAGTTTCCTCCAACAGAACATAATATTTTCAAACACCTTGTGCAAGTGTATTTGCACACATGACATCATACCTGACAATGAAATCAGAAGAGTTTTTCCCTTTGTAGATATGCACTCCTTTGCTGGCTAAAGAGCTTCCCACTTGCTTTACACTGCAGTGTAGAGCTTGTCGTGTTTTGGACAGATTTATCTTGATGCAGAGTTGTGTGTTAACTTATTCCTTATTGACATACTTTAAAAATTTTTTTAACATAATTTAAAAAATACTTACACTGAACACTAAAAGATACTTTATCTCTRACTGATTCTTTTCCATGATTTTACCTATCATTTAACCTCCCCTGTTTTGTGCTTACCTGGTCCCTCAAAAGGCAAGAGTTTGGAGGGAATTGGGTCCTTAGCACTCAGTGGGATCAGGTAGAGGTCCTTGACATGTCTGTTGTTATTAGCTACAACACCAAAACGACCACGACTGCTAAAATAGGAGTAGAGAGAGATATAGGCAACTTCTTCCTCTTCTGTTGCAGGATGGAAACGAATCAAACATAACTCCTGGAATACAAAAACAAAATGGCAAAAGTCAACYTGTAACACTCCACCAAATAAAGTGATAGTTGGAAAATTCTGCGGGGTAGTGGTGTTGTGGGGAGAGGAAAAAAAATCACTCTATACAATTTTACCAATCCAACTATGTTTTCAAATTGCTATTTTAGGTTTCAGAGAATAATGTTCAATCTGTAATTCTACAACAGAATTAAGTTCAGCAGAAATACATGTGTATCCTGTACCACATCTTGAGGCCCTGAATATTTGATTTAATATGAAAGAAATGGAAAATTCTTAGTTTCATGATTTTATTTGCACAGTGTGCTTCCTTTTTCACTTTTAAATTGTTTGAAATAGTAGAATCTATTTCTACTTTTTTAAACCTAGGTTTACATTTACCGTACTGAATAAATATATTAGGTTCAATTTTTATAACTGGATAAATAATAAGAGTAAGTCATTGTACAGGGAAGAGACCAAGATGATTTTCAGGTCAGTAGACAAACATACTAAAAAAAAGATAAATTTTAAGCACGTAAGAGGTGGTGGGAGCTTGCTGTTTCATTTATATTATAAAGAGCTCTTATTTTAAATCATTGTATTTTTCTGCTAGATTTTGCAAAGGATTTTAAGTGAATACCTTAGAAAGTGAAGATTTGAGTTTGCCAACGTAATCCCAGACTGTCTTCGGTGAGATCCTCCCACCAATATGAATTGTATCTGGTAAATCCTAAACGAGAAGTATTACAGGGTAGTGTGAGAAAAGTGCAGAGAGACTAGTGTAAAAGCAGTGCAGACTGCCCCATCCCAGTAGCCTAGTGGAGTGTTATATTTTAATAAGCTTTCATACACCCTCTTCTCTAATTCACACAGCTTATTTCAAGGTGACTAATTATGGCACCCTACCAGAAGGGTAAGAGCGGAGTTAAAACAGAGAAGGCAATTCCAGACAAAGATAGCAGCAAGTACTTTTGTTCACCCATCAGCTAAATACATTTCTCCGCTTTGTTTTGATAGGAAAGTCACTATTTGTAGTACATGATTTTCCGCATACTTTCAGATTATCAGGCAGTTATGCAATCATGACTACGGGCAACAAGAATTCCAGTTAGATTCCTGTCATCAGGACAGTGAATTCCTTTTTAGCAAAGCCAATGAAGAATCACTCATTTTACAATTTAAAAGTTCTTAAACAAACGTATGAAACCAGACTTCACAGTCCCATAATATGTACTTTCAAGAGAAAAATAAAATTCTCTGTGTTTTAGTATATGCTTTTAGACTACCAGATTATTTGAATGCACTCTCAATAAAATAGCCACCCAACTGTGTCTTTTTTCTTTTTTTCTTTTTTGAATTTTATAAAAGGACAATAATATTTGTTTTTAATGAATGGCCTCACAAACTTTTTTACTAAATCACATCAGTGATTCACCTAGTGTTAGAGCAGGCTAATTTATGATATTGGTTCAAAGATAACTGTTTTAATTACGGCTTTTAAGACCTCTTTTCAAAGAGTGAAGTTGAAACACAGCTATTGTTCCTGTAAGACACTAATACGTGTACAGACATATTAAAAGACATTATAAATTTGTGAGGAATTTTTTAAAAGCCTTTTTTTTTTTTTTTTTTTAACTATGTTTCTTATTACTAAAGGGGTGCCATTTAGCACTGTTAAAATCCCAATACAACAATATATCAATGCTTGCAATCATTAGAGTAATAGGAACTGCAGTATAGGTTTATTCTAAATGCATAAACACATTAGTTCTAACCTCACTAAGGTACTCAAAACACCCGGAGACAGGATATGCTTTAGTGACAAATTTGGCSACGCTTTGCATGTTGATAAATCCTTTCCAAATGGTGTTAAGACGAGAGAGAAAGAGAGARGTATCTCCATCTTGAGGTGAGCGTGACTCTGCAACACTGCAAAACAAACCCAGAATGAAAGGTTATCAACTATGATCACTATCTTCCCCTCCCTTATTTTCCCTCCCTTATCCAATTACTGTATTTTAATCACATAACAGAATTTTTACTAAATGTCTTGTCAATGTTTTCCATTAAGTGCATATCAGTGAAAAAAGTAAGGAGCAACTGAAAATAAAATCAAAGGTGTGGAGAGATAAAAGGATGATGCTAAGAGATATGATTTTAGGATTTTTTTTTAAATAAGATTAGGCTAATACTATAACTATTTGTGATCTTGACTCTACAGCACTACAAATATTGTGATTCTGATTTACAGTAAACTAATCTGAATTAACATATCTTCCACTAAAAGAGTCAAAAACATGCATCTGAAGATTATCATGTTAAGGGATACAAACACAARTCTTTTAACTGTCGTTTCATGTTTAGGTATCAGAGTTTTGGGACAGACTGAGATGTACACTCATGCAAGTGCACACAACCACACAGCAACACCAAGACCTTGAGGACGAGCACAATTTAGTAGTTTGTCTTATTAAATATACGCACTTGATATTGGGTGAATGAGCAACCGACAAGTATCTCGGATCTGGAGAGGAGGCTGGTTTGGTTAATATGGACTTGGGGACAGTCACGACTGGTTTTGACACTTCCTGTTTTGCTTCCCCCACGGAAACCTTGTCCGATGCAGGACGCAGCACTGCCGTGGTAATGGCTGAGGAGCCGCTCACTGCTGTCCGAGGGTCCCTGCCAGAAACTGTTACTGTTGTGACAACTCCTCCTGTGCAAGTGGCAGGGAAAGCAGAGGCTTCTTCAGGTAAAGAGGAATCCACACTGTTATGGGCTGGTGCTGCAGGAACGTAATTTCTTTCTAAGCTTGACTGAGAAACGGATTCTGCTACAGCTCCAACTTCAGGTTCTGCTGTGTYCTCAGAGATGGCCTCTTTGGCTGGCTCTAAGGTTGCTGTGGAACCTTCATGCTTTGGCTGAGCTTCTGGTTTTGATTTTGAGTCTGCCTTTTTAGCAGAAGCCACTAGTTTTACTTTCTTTGATGGTGGTTCATCTTCAGATGCTGAAATCTGACCTATAAATTCATTTTAAAAGTTTTTGATTATTACTGGTTTCAGTGATAAAATATGTTGAAGAGAAAAACAGACAGATAGATAAGGCCCTTAACATAACAATTCTTTTACTTTGTACAGTCAGCACTGTAGATACCTGTGCAGATTTTGCAGTTCAGGTCAAAAAGATGGGCTCGATGCTGACTTGTCGTATCCTTCAACATACTGCTAAAAACATCCAGGGAAGGAGCACTGTTCAAATCAGGTGCATTTCGGGCTGACTCTTGCTGCTCCTAAAAGTGAACACATACACAAAAAACATTCTAGTTGATCATCAGTTTCAACTAGAATAAAATACTTTGGAAACTGTTTGCTACTTAAAAGCATGACAAAAACACTTTCTCCCTTGAGAAGCATTTTTAAAAATCAGTATGAAATTCTGAAACATTATTTCTCCTTTATTGGTGGTAGACATGTAGCACATAAGATAAAGAGTGCTTAATTTAAATCTGCCCTCCTTTTAACCCAGTATGCTCTGAAGTAAATACTATTGTACTAAATGCTTCCTCAGTATAATAAATAGTGATAYTACTATTTTGGAGAAAGAGCAAAAAAAAAGCTAAGGACAGCTAATAGTCAGAAATAAGAGTTTTCTCTATATACATCAAGAAAAAGAGGCCTGATAAAGCATGAGATTTTTCAAAAGTATATATGTCCATTGTTTACTTGTGCTCCTTCAAACTAAAAGGAAAACCTTCATAGCACCTATTGGCACCTTTTAGTTTGATGAAACAATCTCACTTCTGATAAAAGCATATAGTCCTGATTACCATTTATCTTTCCTGACGCTTTCATGCTGGAGCAATTCCTAATACTTACGTCAGAATCAGACAGTGGTGGAGAATCTTCCATATTCATTTCTGACACATGTTCTCGTTTTACAACTGGTTTCTTGACTTCATGAGGTTTATTTCTTGACTCTGCCATCTGAGATAAATAAGAAAGCTTGGTAAAAGAAATCTGCTTATTTATTTTATAGTACTATTGTGCACTTTATTATCTGTTATCTCCGTATTTGCTAGTAGTGCAGAAACAGTTCGGTCACTGAAATTTATTAGCAGTTGATTGGAATGGTATATAAACATAATGTGGGAAATGACAAGGGTTGTTAAACTCGCCCTTAATTCATATTTACAGACATRCTGGAAAACTGTACTACTTACTGCTTTGCTTGGTTTCTCTTTCCATACAGATAGTTCTTTAGACAGAAGTTCTTCTGGTTTCATTCTCACCAGCTTTGACAGTGAAATTTCCTCACGAAGAACACGGTGAAAAAGTCCCTGAAAACAAAACACACTATGTTGTTATGCCAAAGAAAACCTGCTTAGATAACTATTATCTACAGTACAGAAGAGAAAATCTTTTCCAATTTCTTAATTTCCTATTAAAACACCAACTAATCATAAGCAAGGAGGAAAAGGTGCAGCAGCAAGAAAACAACAGCCAAATCCCCATTACTAAAAATAATTCTGACATATAACTGGATAGGAATTTTGGAGACTAAACAGCCCCTCCCTGTTTCATATCTATTCTAGGAATTACAGAAAGAACATAGTTTCAAGTCTTCACTAGTCAATGTTTTCATCTGCATCCATTTTCTTTCTTTTAAAAGTTAAATGTGATTACATACATAAGTARCATCCAATATGTTGGATGTTACATCCAGAATGCTACAGGAGGAGAAACAAGTAAAATCTCCATTTATTTTTTAAATTAACATTCTGCAAATAAGTATTTCAAGCAAAATATCTGTACTTTTTCAATTTTTTAAATTTTTTGAAGATATGAATAGCTTTAGAATAATGTTTTACAGCAAAATTAATAAATCTTTATCTGAAAAACTCTAAAATACTGATATGGGTTTGTTAGATACCATTAAAAAGAAATTGTCTAATTAAGCACGTTTAATTTTTAAAGGAAATTCCAAACCTGATTTTTAGGGTCCTTGAGATTGAACATGATGCTACGGTATTTACTCTTGTAGCGGTTGTCCGTAACTTGGAACAAATTAAACATCTCCTTTTCAATATTGAGTGCTATTCTCCCTACTTCGCTCTCTGTCATGACCAGATCATCACTATCATTGACTCTGTTTAAAAACAAACAGAACCCCCCCCAAAATATTATTATTCCACTAAGCACTATCTCATAAATTCAACTATACAAATTGTAAATAAAACATGCATAAAATAGAATTAAACAGGACTACTTATTTATATCTGTTGTAGGTTTAGTATTGGGATACTCAAGATTTCACACAGAACTTTTTTTTTTCCCAGTACTACATAGTAAATATTAAAACAATATTTACTTTTTCCTCTAATAGAGCCATTTATTTTTTAAACAACAGCTAGCAAACCTTTGAAATCACATGATGTTTTACCTACAGCGATAGCTGCATTGCAGCCAGAAGGCCAAGCTAAGGATTTCAGAGCTGGTCCATCAATATCCCCCAGGAAACAGCAGAGGACAGACAAAGGGAAGGTGCCCTTTGCAGAGAAGGCAGCTGACTTTCCACATCAACAAGGATCCAGAGAATCCTTTAAAAAAAAATCTCAAAGCCAAATTCTATCACAGGACCTGGAACTCCAGCATCTTCTCTCTGGTCTCCATAGGTAGCCATGGAAAACAGGTTTTATGAACTGCTGCCAGCCTTTACGGCCAAGCGCTCTTGCTCAGGGCACTGAAATTGGGGGTTTCTCTGTCACAAACTCCATAGGATGCCTAAGCAGTTAATCTTCATTCCTGGATTCCCAACTGTGAGCTGCAATTCCATTTAAGAGGCACTTCGGAAGCCCTGAGGGCTGCCGATAGCTTTAACAACCTGGACAGGGCATTCTGTGTTTTGACTTTAGCTTGTCCGCTTAAAAGATTTTCTTTTCTATTTTAAAAGGGGGAAGAAGTAGATCTGTACCTCAGCAAGCCTCTGACCTTCTACCATGATGTACTCTAACTGGGGAACATATGCAAATAAATGTTTCTATGCCATGATTTACCTCTTYAAACTATAATTGTTGTGATATGACCAGGACAGGGTGGCTTCCTACTTAAGGAGTTTTCAAATGGACTATCATTTGGAATGGGGACTTTTTTTCCCCCTTATATAAACCTGAAATACCACAAATTTCATTCACAATATCCCATTGTCCCGAGTTAAACAAAACTGCTCAGTCTAAACGTTTATTTCCAGCTGTAGCTTTCTATATAAAACAAATGCTTTGAAATCCCACCTCTTCCATAAAATTTCTTTGAGGGACCGTCGAATATTCTGTCGAATCTGAGAGTTGGGCTGTGACTGGCTAGGGCTCACGGATGCTCTTACTTGGCTACTTCCAGCTGCAGGAGATGTGGAAGACAGTGAAGGCTTTTTGAGGCCTCCACCCAGACTGGAAGATGCAGCTGGTTTTTTAGAAACCGATGAAGCAGGAGGAAGAGAAGAATGTTTGGAAGAAACATTGCCTGATGGAGGCCAACCTTTCTTTGGAATTGCAACTTTTACACTTCCAGCAGAAGGTTTAACTGGTTGTTTACTTAGTGATGTGCTAGAAAAGGATGGAGGCTTCTTTGAAGCAAGATTTTTGGTGAGTGAAGATGCCTGTTTCTCCATTGTAGATGCTGAAGCTACAGCTTTCTTCAGTGCTGGTGAAGGTTCTCCTACTTTACCTTCATTCTTCTTCTCTTCCTTATGAGCTATTAATGATAATAGAAAAAGAAAAGAACAAACACCATTAAAAGCTTAACACCAATGTTAAAGTTCTTTTAACATCAGTGTTAAGAATGGAAAAATGTAACACAGTTATTGCTCTATTTAAATAGTAAATGACTTTCTATTAATGACGGCTAGGTACCAATCTATAAAGAAAAGTCGAAGAAATAACATCTTCAGAGAATCTCTCCAGAGAGATCTTCGCCAAAGCTAACCGAAACGTTTAAAACATCTTCATTTCAGCACAAGTTTAAAATTTCTTCCCAAGTTATGCAATAAAACTGAAAAAGGCACCACCTTCAAAGATTCTCGAGAGGAATTTCAGGGTCAATGCAAGTCACCTTAGCAGAGAAAAATTTCAGAGCAACTTACAGAGCCAGTTTATTACAATACCTGAGCTGAGTAAAGTCCATGAATACAAATTGGAATTAATATATGACTAGAGCTCAGCATTATTAAGATTAAAAACAAAAGTCTAGAGAAGACTTTTTTTTAAATGGAATCAAATATAAAAACATTAACATCCTTGGACTAATTTTCAAAGCCAATTATTACTAGCATGATTATCATACTGATGTTACTATAAACTATTACTAGAACTTCCCATTCAGTACCTAGCTAAATTCTAGATTAATCATTACAATCGTTGCTCAGACTATGGCCACCTAACTCCCATCATTCTCAAACTATTCCATTCACAAGATCCAAATTTGCTATTCAAATCAAACATTTTTTTCCATCATTAAGTGAATAAAATATATAGTATACAAGAAAATGCAAAGTATGCATTTACTTGCATATACAAGAAAATACAAGTATGCAAAGTAAAGGCTCCAGTTTTCGGTATGTGATGTAGTTCTACTTGCACAAGACTTTCAAAATAATGATTTCTTTGAACTGCATTTCACTTGTCCACCTTCTGGCATGTACAGGAATAATTCAGTAATAACAAGACAAAGAAAGAAAAGGCAACCCATGCAACAGCTTAACCTTTCTCTCTAGGTAAAGCTCCAGTATATTTGGACTGTTTGCATATGCTTTCAGCAGGGAAAATTGCTCATTTTACACAAACAAGCTCCTAACTCCCTTAAATTGTCTCTCACTGCCAGAAGCTTTGCCACAAGTACACAAAGTGGTGCTAAGATAACTAAAGAGCAATGTTCTACTTGTACTTCTATGCTGGAACACAAGAAGAATGCAAAAAATTGACAACTACTACTTAATACCTTTTTTTTTTCCTAAAATTGTATTTCATGGGGACATCTTCCTGATCTTTTCTCGAGATCAAAATGCGTGAAATGTAAAACAAAAAACCTACCATCCTCCATTAAGTAATTTCAAAGAATGTCAAGAATTTGCCATGAAGTAGAATAAAATGATCTTGCTCACACTATTCCCATATTGCTCCCTAGATAATTTTTGGTTTTCTGGTTACTGTCACAGATTGAACCTGAGCTAAAGACACGTTAGTATGACACACAGAGTCTTCTCATGTTTCTCCCCTCCCCACAGTCTACTACTAACCCTCTACTACTTGTCAGGATGATTTCACCAATAACAAGGATATATTGCTTTCAAGTATAAAAACGATAGGGAGACCAGGTGCCATTCTTGATGTTTTGACTTGGCCAAATTAGACACCCTGACACTTAACAGGCAAAAAGCTAAATTACTTTAATAGCTTTGAATAAGGAGAAAACAAATATCCAGAAGTTCTCCACTGACAAGGCTGCAAAAATTATTTCCATTCCCTTCCCTGCTTTATTATATAGACAATTTTTATATTTTTAGGGAGTAAATTGAAGTAAGGGTCCAGCAGAACAGATATAGAAGCATCCATTATTCTGCAAGTTGGCATTATGACTACTTAGAAAGGCACGTAATTCTGCATTTCAGCAGTCACCAGAAAGTATGCAAGTATTTCCAAAGCCCCATGAAAATTGATCAATTCAGTAAACCACAGTAACGTTTTATACCAACTAGAACTCTCTATGTGATAGTACTTGATTACAGAACTCCTCCTACAGTTCATGTTTTGYGTCCTAATGACCAACCCCAGTGTATACAGGTTACTCAGGGTCTCAAAAAGGCCTACCAACCATTTTCCTCAAATTTAAGAGGATATTACACTACTGTATTTGGAAGACACAGTGAAATGGGGTACCCGTTCTGACAAGGTATCAGGGCCCTTAAAATCCTACACATGCACATAACCCTTCCTAATCAGCAAATGAACTCAATCCTAAAAAGAAATCCTATCTTGACAGGGGATTATTTATACCAGGGAGAAGAGGGACACCAAAATTTTTGTCCCACCACRTTTATGTTTTCAGTTGACAGGATTAGTCTTCTGCCGGACCAGCCAGATAACCAGCTCTGCTCTGTGGTTCCAAGGTGTTGGGTGCAAAGCAGGGGAGGGCAGGARGACACAGCCAAAGGAGGAGGTTGGAGTGGGACTGCCTCTTCTGGCAGCAGCTTCGACTGACCCGGCTACAAGGTGAAACCACATCCCATGCATTACACCTTCTGACACACATAAAATTGCTGCAATGGGTATTTTCCCCAGGAGCAGCAAGCCAGCTACATGTGTGGAATTTCACTTCAGAATACATGGTAGAGTCAGTGAGCAAACTGAGGAGACATACAGAGGTAGAGAAGTTTTCTCAGAGCGGGATGTCTCGCTTGGAGGAGAGGGCGCAGTCACTGCCTATTGCAAACACAGAGGCCACTGTGCTTCGTGCTGCAAGGTTTCCACTTCTTTCAGTTGCGGCTCCAGTGCACTGATGCTAGAAATTCTCACACCAATGAGAAAATAAAAATATAAACATATTCCCAGAAGGATGGTTTATCCAGCCTAACAGGTACAGTCCCACCACAGAATATAGATCAGTCTAAGAGGCAGAACTTGGTGCTTCTAYTCCAGCGCTTCTCAACACACAGGTACAGTGCCTCTTGCTTGATGTTAGGATAGTCAAATAGGTAGAAAGCAAGTCCCCTTTCCCCATTCTGTCCCGTGCACTGCTTAGGAGGAGGACGACACCAACAGGACTCTTGATCCCTGGAGAGAGGAATGGGCCTGAGAGACTGAGGTACAGCTGGAGCTAAAGAGTCACCTCATGCCCACAGTGAGACCCAGAGACAAATCCTCAGGCRGAAAAACCTCCATTCCTTTTAATTCCTTTACAGCATTCCTATAGGATGTCCACCGCAGACTTAACTATGATCTTTCCCACTGTCAAATGGGTACAGAACCCTTCCCTTAAGGAAATTCCCATTTAAAGTCAAGCCAAATAATGTAACATGCAGAAAGGAATGTAATTCTGTAAGGGGGAAGACACTATAACTGCACCTTGTCTACCGTGTTACAGTATCAGCTTTTGGGATGCTTGTTAGCTAAGTTAATACTTCACTTTCATGGCTCTCAACATTAATGTTTTAGGATTGTAGTATGGTGGTTGAGGCTAATTTGAGGATGGTTTTCACAGTATAGTACTGTTTGCTGTTGTGTGAAGTACTGGAAGGACACACTCATAGCAGAGTCTCACCTACATGGGGAGGTTGGGTTTTTCACCACCAACTGGGAAATTATCAGAAGGAAACTTTGTTCTTCCTAGAAACTCCCCAAAATATTTCTAAGGAGCAGACAACTCCATCCTAGTTCTTTCACTTGTCCCCTCCCCTGTCATCTTCCTTACTTCAGAATAGTAACTTTAGAAAAACATCACCTCCTCCCTCCCCAAACACCACACACCAATTGAAATTGTCTCAATTTAAATTATCTTATTTGTGAATGGGTTATTTTGCTGGTGATATTATCTAGCTATTGCAGTTTTTAAACATCCAGAGTCTGCTATTCCTGTTGCTGTGTTTAAAATTTCCCAAAATATAGCGCAATGCAAGCTCTTGAACATCTTGCTCTAGCCAAAGCTGAAGGATTTAACATGTGCTGTAGATAACCTGTATGCAGTTATGCATGAAATCCTTTCGCAATGAGGAGTTTCTCAGGCACGATTCTTTTCAGAACATCTTCTGAATGAGAAATATCAAAACTAACAGCTCAGAACACTATTAAGGATTAAGAAAAATTTCTTGCAATCGTGCAAGATGGTTCTTACATACTACTAATTTAGAAGTTTAACCACAGAAATGAGAAACTTAGTTTTAAGTCTATGAATAGTCTTATGCTATTGCCTCTAGTATCTYAATGCTGCCAAAGTTTCCAAGTGTCCCCCCACCCCGTCTACACTTTCCGCAGATTTCTTTCCATGCTACAACTTCCTTAAGGAGGTGTGTGGGGAAAACTGGTTGACAGGCGCATCTCACTTGGCTTGCACAGCGCTTTTACACTGTGAGCATTTAGCTAACGGAGTGGGGCACCACTCAGCTAACATGTCAGGTCATCAGACCTCTGAGGCTAGTGAACATATAAGACTGACATGTGAAAATTGCTGAACCAGGCAGGTATTCTAACAGGTATTTTGAGTCTCTACCTTGAGAGAATAGAACACCTTGGCTAGTCAGTATTTGGAAATTAGAAAAGTMATTTTAGTAAAATTCTGCAATATATACAATAAAACTCTAGTGGCATATAACAGCTAGAGATCTATCTACCTTTTAAAGTGGCTYGCTTATTACTCTTAAAAGCGCTTGGTGTCTTTCGACTGCAGATGCCAAAATTAGAGGAAACATTAACTACACTAGTGTAGCTCTGCCCTTCTAGAAGGGTAAAGATAASGGTCAGAAAGTATCCAAAAAAGTCTGTGTAAGGGCTTGTCGGAACTCAGTACCAGTGTTCCTTGGAGAGAGCTAACTTCCAAGGCAAGGAAACAGGGAAAGAGCACTGCCCTGCAAGCCCTGTAAGATCTGATATGAATGCGATAGTGTGAATGGGCCGACGGAAGCAGCAATTAGGTTGGAATCACAAGAGATCACCAGCACTTCGGGTGCCACCTGGCACTGGCTGGCACTCCGCACTGCGTCGCGTGGTCCTGCTGCTCCTCCTTGCGCAGATGCGGGTAGCTGTGCCGCCGGCTCCTCCAGGCCACGACGTCGGCATGCTGCAGCTCTCCGGCCTGCACCTTACAGCAGGTGAGGACAGCCCATTGTCACACATATCATGGTAAAAAAAAAAAGGGACAATCTTTTTGCTTCAAGAAATACTGCACGGTGTTTGCCTACAGCAGGAATTTACCAAAAAAMCAGTTGTCTTCACAAAACTGTAAGCAAATGATGGGCAGAATGCCTCAGCTAAACCWAGTGGCTTTCAGGAACAGCTTCCCTGTGCCACTCAACCTCAGGAGGTCCTATACGTCGCACGACGCAGCTGTGGTACGAGCACTTTCCGCATGATGATTAGCGACAGGAATAATTAACACTTAAACTAACCCTCCCACCCCAACGCAGAGGCCGCTAGAGAACTTTCCACCAAGTTCTGTAAAAGTGAACGTTGACTCGAAAATACAACCCAAAGCATGGGTGCGGATGCCGAGGCTGCAGATGCCAGGTACAAAGCACCCCACAATGGGAAGCTACTTACCAGTTCAGAGCAGCTCCTCAAGAGTAGCCCTTGCACGGTCACCGTGCGGGGACGCAAGCCTGACACCTCCGGGCCTCAGAAACTTGTCCAAGCGTCAAGCGCGGCAGGTGCCACCGAGCACCCTCTGGTGGCACCGAGCACGCAGTGCCCAAGGCTGCGAAGGTGAGGTGTAGCTTGGAGCCGCTTCGCCTCCGTGGCCGCGGTTGCTGCTTTCCTGAAGCCTGCTTTTGCCAGCCTTTTGGCCATTCCCCACAAAGACAACTCAGCATTAATTCTAAACAATTTAAGAACGCCGAACTGTTCTCGGAGAGGTTTCAATGTTAGTTCTTACTGTTAATGGTCTATGCAACAACGTGGAAGTCCGGGTCAGTTTCTGCTTTCAAGCCCAAATCAATAGTTTTTATTATTAAACACTAGCTAGTGTTTAGGAGGTGTGCCTCCTGCCCTACCGCTTCCCTTGAAAGGCTTCTACCCATTCTACTCTGCACTACAAAAAGCAGCTCACATTTCAGGTGCATTATGTGTGCCAAGCCACCACCAGGCACACAGAGAAGGTAAATCTGGTTTTAAAGTTAATTGGTTTAAGAAATCCCAAGACAACAGCCTTTCCTGCAGGGGTGATTTTTGTCAAGTTCACACAGTGATACTCACACAACCTGCAGTGCACACACAGGCAAAGCTTTTGCTGTTTTAAAACTACACAAATCTATGGTGATTTATCTCCTCACAGTAGGTAGGCTCTCTCTGGCAACTATTCCCCTCCTGAGGGAAACAACAGCAGTGTCCACTGTAACAAAACAGGCTCCTTATTTTTCAGAAGCATTTCAGGGTTGGTATCATCATTGCTTGCAGGGACAGGCCATCTTCAGCTTCCAAGGTCAGGACAGACCAGCCACAGCGACCCGTCAGCACCAAGATCGGCAGCAAAACTTGACTCCAAAGGGTTCACCTCAATAAAAACCCTTTTTATTTGGGCACTAGCAGTGAACGACCTTTTGCACTGGCTATTCAGGCAAGTGAGGAAGTTCAAAGAACTAACGTCATATTAGTAAAAGAAAGCAAAACAGCAGTAGAGGGTGGTGAGTCTTTTTTTTTTTCTTTTTTAATCAAACTTTCATCACTTTCAGTTTTGATGACAAGAGACAACCACCCTAAAAGCGATATCGCATTCAGAAGTTGTACCAAATTTCTCCCCTCCCCATCCCTTCCCCTCAGGGCAGCTCTTTTAGACTCCATCAAACCCCCACCAGGATAACAGCACGGGCGTTTTGTGGTCCAAGTGCCACGCGGCTGCCAGGTGCTTGGGAGGCAATACATGGAACATGCTACGAGCAGGGACCACTTTCCTAACCCAAGACACAGCAAATATCTTCACGTGGCTGAGAGCCACAGGACATGTGTAACATACCTGGAGAGCGGAGGAAGGGAGCTCCAGCAGTTCCCAGGAAGGTGAGAATCGCTCCCCAAGGATCCCACTGCTCCTCTTAATAGGCTGGGTCCCAGGGGACATGGGCTCCAGCAGCCACTACTGGCCTCATGGCAGAGCCAGGCGCTGGGTCCCCCAGGAGCTCCTGGGTCAGCCCTGCCGTCCTCGCCAGCACTGGAGCTGCACTAGCCACACACTCCTGTGCTCTGTGGCAGGTCTCCGGCATGGATTTTTCAGGAGCTCTRGCAGAATCATCTGAGGTATTCCGACCATCATTTGATGCTCAGCAGCCTTTTTGAAAACTCCTAATTACAAACGGTTAAGTCTAGGCCTAAGTATACAGCAGTAACTTGCCACAGATGAAGGCGAAAAAATAGTTTCCTGTATTCCCCAGGTACCATTCAATGCTTAATGCCTTTAGTATAGGCCCACTTTGCAGACTACAGCATAAAGCAAGTTCCACAAAACTGTATGGAACTCAGCACTGACTAGTTTATCTTGTTGGGAAGCACTCCAACTAAAATAACGGCRACAGGTTCAGCTACAATCAATCTCTGCAGGTAAGTACATTCAAGAGTTAAAAACGAATTCCCCAGGTTAGGTTAACTACTTTTCTAGTAGTCAAGCTGAACCAGAAGATCCATAAACACTGTACAGTCAGTCACAACTTAACTTCAAGAGTCACAACTTAAGCTGATAATAAACTTTGCCTGGAGAGAAGTACTAATTAGGTACTGGTTTGTGTACAGAGAAGGCTGCATCTTYTCACAACAGTATTTACAGCTTTAAACTTTCATTCTCTCATTCCTACTCTCACCTATATCCGAAGCCATAAGTCAGTCTTGAGTACAATGTATTTTTCTCCTGCACCACAGTGGTGTGTTGTCTGTTTTTCCCTGACTTGCTATTCTATCTACATTCTATATACTATATAGCTATCTCTCTCTCTCTACATATATATATATATATATAAAATCATCTGTGTGAAATCACTGAAGAACTACACAAATGACTAGGCTATAAATCATACAATCCCTCGACAAAGCTTCTAAATGTTCTTAGGGGAATGTAGAAATGGAGCAGTCCTGTAATTATATAATGTTAAAGCAAACGCTCTTCACTTTGTGAACAGATCTTGGATGTTGAAAAGTTGAGCTGCAGGGGAAAAAAAAATATGAAGAAAAAGGAAAGGCGGTACCAAAACAAACTGTAAAAGCAGGGCTGGCGCGCGCCAAGCCAGGCGCCTCACTTGCCGGAGGGTGGCAGCAGAAAGCAGCCGCTSCTGAACTCTGCTCTGCAGGTTGCAGCGTGAATCCTCATCTCCTCGAGATAACCCCTTCCCCTCTGCAGTCCCACTCATCAACAATTTCTGTGAAATGCTACTACCAACATTGATATTATCAGGAAAAGATACCCATATAACTATCTACAGCTAAGTAAATAAGTGTGTTGGTTCTCTATCAGCACAAATCTGCATTTAACTCCTGACACTCTACCCCCAAGACAGCAGCAAGAAGTCTACTTAGTGTGTTATTTCTATCTTATAAAATCTCTTCACTATCCCATGCATTTAGTTGCTTTCATCAATAAATGCAGCTTTTGCAGATCTTTAAGTATACTCAATCTCCCTGTGGCTGCCTGTCCTAAACACCAGGATACTGCAAACCTTTATCTTCTTCCCTTCCCTTGGGTTTATCGTCTGTTCTACAGCTGGTGAAGTATTTGCTCTCGACTTCTACTTGGCAATTAAAGAGTGCAAAAACAGGGAGGGGAGGAGGGAAAGACAAAATCCACTCCACACCCGTCACTCTTCTAATAGTCAGAAGACCTGACTGAAGTTCTTCAGACACATAAATGCTCAAGATTGCTGATACACCTTGGTACTAGCAGGCAGTCCAAGCACAGCTGAGATTTCTACATGGGGGAAAAAAGGAAAGAAGTGTGAAGTGTTCCTTCACCCAGATGAAGAGGTTTCCTTTGACATACTGGTTTTTTTTGAACTGGTAGTGAAGCAATGCAATTGGTTTTCCTGTGAAATGGCAAGCAATCGTGCTGATTCTACAGGTACAAGTGTTTTGTGTTGTCTTTTAAGTCAATAATGCCAAATTTTTCTGAGCATCCTACTTTTGGTGCTTACTAGCCACCATTAATGACACTTGCTGTTCATTAGTGGCATTTTTGTCCAGAATCTGGTTGTATCAAATCTTCTCTGTACTATTTTCTGTTTTGTAAATTCACTTTTTCAGTAATTAGCTAATTARCTGGAAAGAGAAGAAGAAGCTCCCTGGGGCAGCAGCAACAATATATTTTTTCTTCATAGAAATTTTATTTCTATTTTATTTCTTAAAAATGCAATGCATAATATTAATTAGGTTAAATATAAAATCGTAAACSTTCTCATTAGAGTCAAAAAGCACTTGACATTAACTGCCTTCCTGGTTCCTTATTTCTAAAGTCAAATATTTTGAAGGGCAAGATTTAAGTATTTTGGACTCTTATGAAATGAAAGTGCTTCACAAGTAATTTTTGGGTTCCCCTCACAGATAAAAGTAAATTTACTTTTGGTTAAATGAGTCTATTTTGATTTGTTAACAAATTTACAACTCCTTAGCCAGGTTCCCAAGCACTGTGGCTTAACACTGGCTCAATATGACAAATTCAAGCCTTATGTCACATCTTGAGTCCCTGAACCACCACACTGGGGGCTCCTAAACCTCAACAACCCACATCTGAAAGCTAAGGGTAACTTTTGAAACTCTATATTGAAGTTGAGCACTGTACACTAAATGAGTACCAATTTCTCTAATGAAACTAGAGGCCATATTTTTCAAAGACAGAATGCAATGCATGCTCAATTTGAACTATGAGGTTCAAATACTGGCTACAGTATTTTTGTTTAGTGAAAATACATAGATAAAGAACCAAGATATGTCCACACTTAGTAATTAAACCATTAAAAATAATAAACAGGATCTTTTTCACTGGGAACATCAAGGTGTTAGTGTAAACCAATAACCAGGCTTCAGGTTTTAGTGCACAAGATCTCAAGCAGGGCCATTAACTTATGCCCCTGCCCTTAATTCCTGAAGGGTCTTATGTGCACTTAGTCACGTAAAGAAGGATTTGCAGAAGCAATGTAAGCAACGCAGAACACAGGTGGTATTTAGGAATATTAAATAYGGAAAGATCTTGTTCTTCACTCCCTCAAGGAGAACTTTAGCCCAAATACAAGACACCTAGACATCTTAACTTAAATGCCTCTTATAATCCATGTTCAGAAGTGGGTATTAGTAAAGAGCTAGTCACCTCATTCTAAAATGAGGATCTAAGCCAGATTACATTTTGCCTGTTCAAGGTGTTTCTTCTTCTCTGCAGGCTAGTTCACACTTWTAGGTCTAACCCAGATATCTGAAGTCAGAAGACTCACCAATTTTCACAATGCCAYGTGTCTATATTTCAAACATCAAAAAATTCTAAATAAAGTTTTGTAGAATACTCCAGAGAAGATGCAACAGCAGCTTCTGAGAAAGATTACAGATTAAACCTATCCAGCCAAAAGCAGGATTATCTTTTTCACAAACAAAAAAATTCTCATAACTTCATAAAAGCACAAAGCCCCCTATAGATTAGTAGAACTTACCTTAGTAACAGCTTTCTGCAGTTCTTCCTCTCATTTCATATGAGAATTCTTCATCACGCAAACTAGGTTGTTTCATATTCAATACTATAATCTAGTATACACAGATTTCTCACCAACTATTCCTATTAGAGGAATCTAATTTTCTACAGTAATTGATGAAGTCTGTTTAACCTCCAGTGATGTACCATTTAAAAGTAATTACGTGCCTAAAACAAAAATCACCCTCCCAACCTGTATTTTGATCTCGTAGAAAAAATAAACTATACTAATTACRAGATTTTAAGGATATAGTTAAGCTATGTATATATAGCTACATTGAGACAAAGAATGCGATACAAGTTTGACATGCAAAATAAGGATGGGTAATTTCATTTGGAGCTTTTCATTTTTAAGTTTAAAATGCTAGGATTTTCTGATTAAAAAGCTAAACAATTTTAAAAGTTTAAAACGAAAATTTATAAAAATTAATTGGTTTAAGTGTTTACTATATGGGGCAAAGGGCCTTAATAAACATATATTAAGTCTATAGATCTAAAGGTCTCAGTAGAATATACAGAGAACACTTAACTGATAATTATTTCATGTGGGCAAATACAAATAAAATGCTTAGTAARTCTAATATGCACTACAATAATAAACTGAGCAATTTAGGGTAGTTTGTGCTCCCTAAACACTTTAAAACTATCCTATTCAAAAATCTTATTCCCAAATWAATCTATATTGTTATAGATTCATATATAAAATTACTGATTTATAAAGTGTTTAATAACTAGGTAAATTTCTGAAAATAAAGTGAAAACTAGATAATATGTGGTAAAGAAAGGTGGGAGAACTGAACTTCTGAATTTACAATACCTGAAGTGAGAAAGCATTAGAAACTAGGTCATGTGTATTGTATATGGGAAAAGCAAAACTTCAATTGAAGCTCCATCACTGCACTACAAAACTACTCATCTGGAAGCAATGAAAATCATGTCATTACCAGAAAGGGTTGTTCAGACTACAAAGCAGCATTTACTTACCTTTCCATGAGTTACAAGGATGCTATTTCAAAACCTGCAAAAATATGCAAGGCAATATATCTGCCTAATACTAGGCAGATTAAGATGTGTCCTTCTTTGTGTGAATAATGTGTGAGGTATGAACATATACAAATAGAAAGAAAAAAAATAAAGGCACTGCCTCCCCCCCAGCTTTAAAGAATGGTCCTTAAATTATCCCATGGTAAGGAAGAAAAGCAGCAAGAAGAAGAACTTGATACACTTGACAGTTAAAAGCTGTTTGCAGAAGTGTAAAGTATTGTTGGATACCACACTGAAGATTTCCTTCTCAGCACTAGCAATGAAAATGCAAGACCTGAGAGGCAGGTGCCAAATCTAAATTACAAAAATACAATTCAGATTAGTACAATCAATTGCTGATACAGGGTGCACTCTGTGCAACCTTTTTGTTAAGCTTAACACAAGTGTATCAATACTCACCTTTTCTAAATCAGTAACAGTCGTTGCCTTTGTAGGAAAAAAATTAAAGCTTAAATCAGGACCTTTGCATCCAGAAATCAGCGAGGTAGATTGACAGGCTCTAACTAAATCTTAGATCTATCATGTAAAACGAATAAAACTTTGAAAAGTGTCTCCCATTTGTGTGCATCTGTATGTATGAATCTTTGAAGGTGGAGATAGGAAGCTTGGTGCCATTTAGGGAAAAAAACAAACCTAAACTCCCTAGATCTTGCAGAGCCAAGAACGGATGGGTATTCAAAGAAAATTTAAATGATTATTCAGGAATATCCCTATGCGATACATACATTTGAACAACAGTGAAGATGAAATGGCAGCAGTCTTTTCTGGCTTTACTGCATTGTAATTATGATCGCTTGCCCAGGATGGTGTGCAGTTTTCTGATGCTGGCTCTTTAGCAACAGGTTGAGGATTTGCCTCAGTCTTGACCGTTGTCAGAATAGTCTTCTTCACGTTCCCCTCTTTTTTCTCAGGAAGTGGTCTCTTCGGGATCAAGAGAGGCTTAGTGCTTGCCTGCATAGTTAAAAGAAGCTTAATTAATAATATGCATCATAAGCATATTTTTACAAATACAGGCCTATGTAAATAAATTTAGTTTACAGGAAGTTGATAAACATACTTGAAATTATGTAATTTCTAATCCAGTCTCTAAAGCTCAAATAATACATTGCAACTTCCTAATGATAGTATAGTAAGGAAATCCTCTCAATAAAAGTGTATTTATCAAAGTTTTTTGTTTGTTTGAAAAACTATTTTTCAGTTGTTTCAAAAGCAGAAGCTGAAGAACAAAAGGGTTTTTTTTTATTTAGTTGCAATCTTCTTGCTTCTCCAAATGTATACATGATGCAATGATGTATTAATTCACAAGAATTCCTAATTATGACAAAAAAAATTCAAAAAAGAGTATGCTGCTATGCAGAAAATCCTTTCAGAAACTCATCTGTATTTAGGACCAATTTAAAAAAAATGAAATGATATGACAAAGTGCCGTAAAGGAAAATATTTTATACTCAAAAGAATTAAGTATGTTCTTAATATGAGAAGAAAGGGAAAAAACAGCACAATCTGATGCAGAATTTTGTCATTTTGTTTCTGTCTCAAAAACAAGGGCACAGAAACAAGTCCCTGTCCTTCAGGATAACTATGTCTGTAAAACTGCTCAGAATTAAGAGTACAGGCTTACCTGTGGTTGAGATTTTGGCACAGCAGGTTTTTCAGATTTTGGTTTGATCTTCTCTTTAAGTTTTGGTTTTGCATCTTTGCCTGAACTTAGAAATTTCATAGTSGCTGCAGCATGTTTGAGAATGCAGTCATTGCTGCAATACACAGAATCAGGCTGAGCCACATTAAAGCAGCCAGGACCTATGCACTTTGATGCACCAGGAGCTTCAGGTACCTGAAGATGGAAGAAGAACGAGTTTGAACTTCAAACAGAAGAAAAAAAGTAGCTGTTTCTGGCATCTTGAGATGCCAGAAACAGCTACTTACAACCAACCCATACAAATTTAAGGATTTCAGTCTTGCCACACAAAGACAAAAATGTTTTTAGAGTACCTTTGTACTCCAAAACGGATGGTCTGCTGGCAGTGAATTAAAGGAGRCTAGTTTCCTAAACTTTCAACACGTACAAGCACACAGGTGCATTATTTTGGTGCTCTGCCCCAAACCTATAATATTTATTATAGGTTGAACAAGAAGTTCACATATGTAAATCCATTATTTTCTTTTCCTTCACTTCTCAATTTAAAGTCTTTTATACAAAGCACTTCAATGTTAAAATTAAGCGTTACTTCAAAGACAAGAAATACTGGAAGTTCTTTAGACTCCAACATATCACAAGAAAGATTATGCCATTAATCTTTCTTGCTCCTTCTTTTCAATTATTCATAGAAGTGTTGTATATAACTAAGCTAATTCCCCAAAGTATTGTGTCTTTAAGACAGGCTTTCTCCTACTGATGAATAGCAATTTGTGATTACCAAAAGTAACAGCTCTACCAGCAGAATTTCCATAAAAAGAAGCTATTCAAATACTTTTTTTTTTCTTCTATCAAAAATCAGTAAGACAGCATTAGGTGCTGTGATCTGATGAAACTGGTGCTTTTGTGCTGGATTTCCCCATGAAAAGAAAAGATTATGCTTTAGAATATTTAACATTTTATGTAAACAATAAYCAGAATTAGAACATTTTATTTATGTAAACACTTTAATTGAGAAATGCAAAGGAAAAAAATCCATTTCCTAGGAAGCACCTCATAGCTCAGGCAGCTGAATTGTCTTTAATTAAAGGCAATTACTCAAGCTGATGATAAAATGCCTCATGGTTGATGTTTGTAGCTATACAATCCTAGGAGCTTTAACCACAGACCAAGACTGCTGCAGTGGATGCTGCACTGACAGCAACAAGGAGTGCTCTTAAAGTGCTCTGAACACTGGTGTAAGAGAACACACTGACAGAGGGAACTTAAGTGATAAGCTGAGTATTCAGACCCTTCAGTCAGGGTAACTGAGTATTTTCAACATGCTAAATACCAATGATCTTTTTRCCCAGAAGGGGTGATTATGCACAGATTCAGAGGTGCTTGTTTAAATAAGCTTTAGAAGAATCTTTTCTGAAATGTGAGACAGCATGGACTAAACTGCAGACTTGATGGTTCAGTTCTCCCCCAAATTACTGTCATTTGTCAGATACAAGGAGAGTTGTTTTATAATTTTACCCAATGCCAAAAGATTCATTTAAAATACAAGTAATACTCTTTTAAGAGGTGATGAGTTAATTGAAGATAATYACATGTTTTTCTTTTACTAAAGGAAAAATGCCAACCACATTCAAGTAACATGTTTAAATGTTGACATCAGAGAGGACTTGGGAGATATTCAGGAGCACAATTTAAAACTAACACTACAAGTGAACTGCAGATTAAATTCAACAGAAAAATTGGAGGTATGAAAAGGGTACATAACAGTTGCCTTGGAAACTAGGTTTGACTTTGAGAASTTTTTCTTAAATATCTAACTTAGTACATTAATTACTCCTGTATTAGGCTCATTTAATGTCCTGATTYACATGGTCAGCACACTTACCTTACTGATACAGATAGCCTTGGAATTTAAGTAAACTTTTTTAAAGATACTTATTTGTTATTTGATACTTAGTAAAAAATACACTACACTAATAGAAAAAAAATCTCCAAGCAGCAGTTTATGCTCAAACTTGCAAGGCTGACTCTTGTGCTGATTCCAAAGTTTAAAACCTGGGCACTAATAAACAATCAATGAACAAAAATATCAACAGCTGCAGTATCCTGACAGCAAATTTGCAAACTACAGTGTTCAAGACATACTAAATTATCAGCATTACTACAGTAACTTTAACAGTACAAAGTCAATCACTGTGATATAAAGTTTTTAAACCTGTACACATTCAACTGAAGAGCTTTTCTGCCTGTATTTTCTATCAGGCATAAAATTGATATTGCAGATATTGCAGAATATAAGCTTCTTCTACACTCCGTGCCAGAAGCGGCAGCAATTTGAAAGAAACATTTTAATGTTATTGCTTCACAAGGCATTTAAAAAAATTCTCTATTTTAAAAAATTGAAGGAGCATCGAGACAAAATTTAGAACTTCAAAGAGAAGGAAGGACAAGAGGTTGCAACAAGGGCTGGAATTAATTTCAGCACAGCAATTCACCAATACCAAGTAAAAAATGTCACTGTCATTGAATGTGTCTTTTTTTTAAGCAAGAATAAACCAGTCCAAAATTCTAAGTATGTAATGGAAAGATTTCCAWAGTAGTAAATATGTAGGTAGTAGGACATTTCCTTATAACACATGCAACCTGTAAACCTCTTATTTCAAAATGAAACTCAGTTTTAGCTAGCTACTGCCCTGAAAAAAATCTATAAATAAACCTCTGCTAGATTATTATACTTAATGACTGTTGAACTTCATTTTTAGTTTYAATAAACAAACACAGGAGGTCTACAGAAATAAGTAACCAATTTGCTCAAATATAAACAAAGTATAAGTAGGAATTTTAAAAAATACTTACAGGTTGAAATATCTTGAGTTTTTTCTTCCCACTTGGATTTGCAGCTTTTTCAATCCTACCCTTGATTCCTTGGTCCTCAACAGACTTTTGTTCAACTGTTCCTATGCTCGTGAATTCTGTGCCATCCACATTTACTTGCCTTTCTTTAGCCTCCTGTTGGTCTGTTTCTGAAACAGTCTCATCCTGTCCCTGCAGAATGGTGCAGTTTGGACAAATATAGTCCTCACCATTCCTTTCCAAAAGCCGCCCTCGAGCCTCAGAAATACCCACACAGTCACCATGAAACCACTCCTCACATCTATCACAACAAATCATAAACCTGAAAAACACAAGGAGTAAAACATCAGGAAATGAAAAACAATTAAAACTCAACAGATTTTTCATGTAGACCTTAAGTACCATGTCAATATATAAATATGCCCTTAGTTCAATGTTCACTACTTTATTCATTAATTTCTCTTCTCATCTCGCTTTTAAATATTTGTTGTATAACAAAATAAACAAACAATCCCCCCCCCACACACACACAACTTTAAATAAATGTAAATTTATCAACTCATTTAGACACATTCAAAAGGTAAACTTTAGCAACTAGTTTGCTTCCGTCACAGAAAAAGCATTGGTGGTTTAGTTAAGTTCTCCCCACCTGTTATTATGAGGCTGGCGACAAATACAGTAGAGAGTATTGGGGTCATAAATCTCAGATTCAGGCTTGCTTTTTGGGAACTCTTCAGGTTCTTCACTTGCAACCCCTTTTGCTCCAAGGGCAGGTTTTATGTCTTCAGCCTGAAGATCTTCAGTGTGCTCCTCTGACACAACCACCTGACTGGCAACCTCAGGGCTGTCTGCAGTTTCAGGCTCTTGTTTGACAGGCAGTTCAGTCTTTACTTCTTCTTCAGCCTGGTTATCAGCTGTTTCTGAAGGATCCTGTTCTGTGTTTTTCTTCCTCAGACGGTTCTGTATTTCTTTTAATGTCAGTTGCACAGGTTTTTTGTCAACCTGTTTCTTCCTTAACCGATTCTGCAGTTCCTTCAGTGTCAACCCATCACTATCACTTCCAGAAGAATCCTCCTCCTCCTCCTCCTCTTCTTCCTCTTCATCCTCCTCCTCCTCCTCTTCTTTTGTACGTCTTCTTTTAGAGGCTCTCCGATCCTTACAGCTCCTAGTACTACTGCGAGTGCTGGGTTTTATATCTGGAGCACTCTCTACACTACCTTCTGAGGCAGTTTCAGCATCCGTAGCTGGACAGGATGCTGCTTCACTTGAATCTTCCAGAGCAGCAGGAACATTCCTCCTCCCTCTACGTCTTACTGTGGTAAGAAATTCTTCCACTCTTTCTGTTCGCTTGGGTTGTCGTCCACTGCGCCTGAGGTTTAAGCCTTGTTGTGGCTGCTGTTCACTAGAGTCCATGTCAAGGTCTCCTGTACCTTCTCGCTTAGCAATAGTAGTTCTTCGAAAACCCCAGGTTTTCCTGAACTCTTTACTTGTAGGTTTGACAGTTTTTTGTTCCTCCTCATTACTTTGCTCGCCCTTGTCATCCAAAACTGACGCTAAAAACAAGAGAATACTTGTTAAACCAGTACTGAGGGAAAATGATTTTCTAGAACTTTCTGGTTTTGGCTTTGTTTAGTTTTTTAAATTCAGTRTTTTAAAACTAGACATTTAAACATAATTTCTGCTCAATTTAAACAGAAAAAATCTTACCAGGGGAATTATTTTCCATGTTGTCAGTATTATTTTCAGATTCTAATGGCACAGGTTGTGAACTCACAACTTCCTCCATAGTTTGGACACCACTGTCCCCACTCTGAAAAACTGAAGACAAACACAAGGTTCAAAGCTTAACATTCAGCAAGATCTGTAACCCAAACAATTAGTAAATATTCAGTAATAATCTCAGTTATTGTAGCATAAAGAGTATACAGAATAGCGATTTTCAAGCCACTAATGGTCACTGAGTAACAACACAAAGATCACTGAATTAAATGAAGCACTAAGTAGAAACAYAGGGCTGTGGATACTATTCTGGCATATTAATATTTGAAGAAATTAATTTSTGCTAGAAAACTCTGCTTATGATCTGCAGCAGGATAAAATATGAAGTAGAAACAATAGTAATCATTAAAAAGCTACTGCTGTTTAAATTATACACGACAGAATGGAGAAATGAGTCTTTTGATGTTAAAGAAAATGTCAAAAAGAGCAGAAAAAGCAGTCTTTCATCAACGGCAGAACAGACTCAAAGACTGCAGTATATACCTTTCCTTCAAAGTTCTCACATGTTTTAGCAAGTTTCATTGGATAGGAATAATACAAAATTTTTGCAGTCATATCCATAAAGAATTTTTTTTTTAAAGTCTGTATTGAATGGAACTGCAGAAAGGCTGCTCCTTGATACCGTTATTTACAAAGAGGTTCTCAGCCCACCTAATTTAACTAAAAATAACATACAGAAAAGGATTAATATAAAAACTTATAACTATCACAGAGAGCACCAYAGAAAAACAAAAATAGTAAGAAGAAAAAAATGAGCTAAGCTAACAATTGGGACTACAATTTTCAAGTCTTTCTCAGCAATCTAGTAGACTCTTACTTGGAAAGATAGAAAGCAAATAACACAAATATAAAACCAAAGACTGGACTCTAAGCAATTCAAATATAAACTTGCTCGTGCAAATACTAAAATTAGTATTGCATCACATACACTAAAGAGGAGCTGCACACAATGTAAACATGCTAAGCGAACATAGTAACTACGCTTGGCAGGTTTTTTTATTACAATTACATTGCTCAGGTACTGCAGTAGGCAGTGATAAGCACACACYGGAATGAATTGGTAATCAAAAACAGTATTTTAGAAACACCAACACCCCCAGCCCCTCCACTCCCCAACATACAGCCTCCTGGCTCAAGGTCAGCATCAACGAGCTCAAGCGGAATGTTTACAGAGCTCCTCGGTAACAGTAACTGCTGAGAGAATTTAAATAATGCCTCTAAAAGCTGTTCATACTACAGCAACAGGAAGCTTCCGAGGAGCATCCTTGAGCAAGCCTTTTTCTTTCCAATGTTTTTATGCTTTTAAATCTTGCAGTTTATACTGGTTACAAATGGCTATTTCAAATACTCTATCTGCTGATTTACCTTTTTGACACACCAAACAAGCCCTTTATAGGGAAAACAGTAGTTTAAATCCAGATACTATGAAAACAATTAAAATAAACAGCATAAATTTTCAAGTTCTCTAAAACTTAAGCACTTAAACCATTTCCCATGAAACAACTTAAGTGAGTATTACGAATTATTTTGTATAGACAACAGACCCCGGGACAGTAACTGATTAATTTAAGCACTGCAGCAGAACTCAAAAGTAAATTTTAAGCCTCTAGTACGATGATAAAAAGCTGAATCTACTTCTAACATGAAATGCCATTAAATTCTCAAAAAGTCACTACCATAATGGCATTGGACTGAACCGCATTGTTTAAAGAAGGCAACTGAAACTATAATCATACAAAAAAGCTACATTATAAGCAAGGATAGAACAAGTAAAAGCAAGAACAAAGTCACACCTTTGTTTACCTTGGAAGATGAACACTAAAAGTTACAGCATAACTTTTAAGAGGGGAATCCAAATTCTGAGATTCAAGTTCCAGGTAAAATGTAAAAAAATAAGAAGTGTCTTCAATGGCCTCTCTATGCTTTACCTGTCACAGCATTAGAGGTTCGTGTGGTTTCTCCTTGCAGATCYGACTGAAAGGGAGAGCCAGAGGAGGGCAGCAAAGGATCAGACTCATTCAGCATTATCCTTCCAGCACTTGCTGAATTTTCTGATTCAGAAGTGCCAGACTGGTTCTGTGGACAACTCAGAGACTCGAACTCTCCCTTTTCTGCTGGCTTCTGGAAAGAAAAAAAAAAGAAAAAAAAAATATATTTATAGACTTAGCTACCATTGTATACTTAAGATTTGGCTTTTTTTGTCTCTATCCATATTCATATTTTGCCCATTTTGATAGTTTCCTGCTTCCAAAAAGAAACTGAAAGAAGAATGAATAAAATAGGGCACCACCAATCAGTGGCCAAGTCCTTCAAATATAAACAAAATATGACAGCACTCTCAGATTTCTCTAGAGATCATCATAATTTTCAGAACAGTAACAAACTGTACTCAACAAACCTATTTCAACTACAGTACCCAAAAACATTGAGACACTTGAATTTAACACAAGTGTATGTATTGTGCAATAAAAATACAGAAATGCTTTTAAAATCACATCAGAATACCCTGGTTTACCATAAGGATTATTTACCAGTCTGCACTAAATTTCATCCCTGAAGATGTCTACAGCTTTGGTGCTTTAAATCCAGTTGGCTACTCAGCAGTGTTGAAAGGCAGAGCTTCAGAATTGAGGAATGCTCCTTATTATCATTTCCTTCACTAAAATAGTTTGCAATCTAGCAAGTTTCAGAAGCTTTGTTTCAAGGACACCACAAGACACACTTTCAYGATAACTGTATATTCCCCCAAGAATTAACCATTCCAAAGTAATTCAGAAACAAGGAGTTCATTTTAAGCCTCTGAACGAGATTTAACTGTTTGGTGTGACGCAGAGAATGGCAAATTCAAACATGAAGATCAATTGCTTGCTTCTCAGCTCTTATGAGCTTGAAAATTAGTAGGAAATGCCTGCATTTAACCTAAAAAAATCTGCCAAGAACATGAGACTTGTAAAGAAAGGGATGACTAGCTGGACAGGATAGGAAAAATCACTTTTAAACTGGCCTATAAAATAAATCAGTGAAAAGTGCAGCAGTATTGGAACAACACAAATGGCCACAGACTGTGTCAGGATTTTGCAATTAAGGATGCAGGGGAACTGCTATACTGGATATAGAAAATCATTACAACATGAGTAATAATTTATATTCCAGATGGGGAAAGTCAAATTAAAAAACAATTAATGTTAAACTACACAGACAACTTGCACCATTTTTACTATTTTTGAGTGTTCTCCAGGGCCATGTTACTGTCCCAAATACGGGAAGGTAAAGGGGGAAAATATCGACCCCTCCCCAAACTGGAATGCCATCAGTAGATCACTTCATTATTTCTCCAATAAAAAAATCCAAAATTTGCATGACCGTGGAAAAGAAGAAATAGGGGGGAAAAAATGCATAGTTCTACATTTTCAGCCTTCTCTATGATCTCTGATGGAAGGTGGGGGGAATATTACACAGTAAAGAACAATCTGATTCAAAAAACACCTAAGCACTACATCTCATGGCATTGAATACCTGCACTAATATGTATTTTGCTCCATTGTCTGAATCAGTGATTCTATCCAAGGAGTCAGTCCTTGATGGCTGAGGACAGTCCGAGTTTAAAGTGCCTTCTTCCACGATGTTGCTCTGTAATAACCTTTCAATCTCCCTGTTCAGAATCTCCAATTGATCACACATCATGCAATTTTTAAATGATACGCCTAAAGGAAGAGGGAAAGTCAGCTAATCACTTCTTGTTCAATTCTAATAGTACACCATGAAAACAGATTCTTGAACAAGCAAAGGCGTATCTAAATGACTTATCTGAATAAATTATCCAGTAAAAAAAAACTTTGTATTGCAAGAATAGGTATCCGTGTGCCTCAACCTAAAGCATGTGTGCAACATGCTTTTTACATTTGTATTTGAAGCACAGAGCTAATATCACTAAAACATTTCAAAAATGTAATTAGCACTTTTTCTTCTTAGCAGACATTCTGGTTACTTGAGTATAATGCATTTTAATCTACTACAGTCATACCCCACCCAGTRGCAAGACTGCATAGTGCACTTTGGATATAAATAACAATCAAAAACAACAAAAAAAGATTCAATCTTCATGTCTTTTTTTGTATTAACAGTTACTGTCTCATCGTTAACAACGTCAGAGAGAGTTCATAAGTGTGATGTCAAATCATTTCTAACTGGCTATTCTTTTTGAAGACATTCTGTATTTTCTCCTCTGTTAGGATTTGGCTCAAGTGCTTTGTTTCCCCAGAACAAATTATGTAGCTGAATGCAACTTTAAACTAAACTCCAGAAGCTATCAATGCAAATTATGCAGAGAAAAACATAAAACCATCAATAACAATGTATATTAAATCCTGATCACAGGCAAGATTTTCAACTAAAGAGAAAAATATATTTAACCAAAAAAGATGTCATCAAATTATAAAGACTGTGACACATGCCTTTAATTTCACAATTAGGTCAAGTATTCTCAAGCAGTAAGAAACATAAAACACAGGGCTGCACATTCTGCAAGACCACAAAGACTACCACTAAAATTCATCATCCCTGAAGATTCTCTAACTACTAAATACTACAAGCACAACATTCATTCTSTGTGGCCTCAAGAAATTCTAGAGTAATAATCAATAACCAACGTAACAGGAGTCACGAAAGATATGCCCGAATTTCTATATTCTGCTACTGCAATACCTCCTGCTCACAAACGTGTAATACTAAAACTCTATTCTCCAACACACCTTCGATAATCAACATTGAACAAAATGGAAATTCTGTAACTTATCTTCCTTTCTGTAAACACATTATTGACTCATATTCAAACAAAACCTTCTCAAGCACATGCAACTTTTCTGCCATTTTACGAAGTTACTTACGTCTTCAAACCAGTAACCTTACTTGTACTGTTCTCGAGTTTGCCCTAAAAAGATAATGCACTCTACTGGTCCACCTAATACATACAGATTTTATMTTTTTACAGGTTAAAATTCTAAATGAATTATGGCTTTCCTGTACAAGCTAACTGGGAAGATTTCACTCTAAAAGTTTTGAAAGATGGCTTACTAATAACAAACTTCAACTAAGCATACACAAAAAAAATCTCCTTAGTCTGAGTACTTGAATGCAGGCAAAACTGCAATATAAAATTCAAGGTAAATTCTTGAAACTCAGTTTAGATATTTATTTCTTGAGAAATCTATAGGAAACACTAGCAATAKTTATCTTCTCACTAATATTCATCTGTTAACAACATTTGGAGGAGAAATATGCTGCACATTATCCCAGGTTGTTGGATGACAACACTTCAGTGCACAGCAGATCTGCTGTACTCTGCACAAGTCCCTGCACCATATACTTACCAAGTTACATAAGCACCTTCCATGAATATTTCAGTCAAAAATGACTAATATCAGGCACCTACTAGTTATCACATCTTCATACTTGCCCCAAGAACTCTATAAAAAGATGTATTTGCTTCTGAAAGAAGCAAGAATCTGTATCCAGGGCTACAAATGCATCAAAGAGAGCAAGTTTTATCTCCCACTTAAGACTTGTGACAGGCCCTAGTTGCTGCTCAAACTGATTCATTCTGTCATATTACCTAAGGAAGGAGGTTTACATCTCCTGTAACAGAGAAAAAAGGCTTCCCCTTTAAACAATCCTTATACTGAACCTTCAAGCTAATGTTTTATAGACATTCAATTATGAGGGCCCCAAAATGGGACAGAGATCTTGAAAAATCACAAGGTTCAATATAAAATTTCATATATTCCCCCAAACCAGCATTAATGAGAATGCAGAAGAGTACTGGTACCTGCAAAGAAATCCAAAGAAAAATAACGGTCTTCCACCTTCTAGTCATTAAAAGCAGGTATTACTAAGTGACAAGTTTCAGTTCGACGCCCTCATCAACTCTAATCTGTGCCAAGATTTAAGATATTAGTTCTTATCAGAATGATGTGTAGCTAGCCTTCAGTTATACTTCTCCAAGAGGTTACTCAGAAAATATTGTTTGAGATGCAAGGTATTTGRCTAAAACCAAAACACCAAAATATCTAGGAGAGGCATCAAATATTTAAAAAAACTGCAGGATGTTTCAACCAGCACAGAAAGCATGCTTTCTGGAATGGTGCAATGGCGACTCTATTCAATACTGATACTGCATGCTCACTTTAACCCTGTTAAGTATTGATATACTAGTATCATGTAGAAATTTGACTGGTTCAGAACACAACATTTCTGATGTGAATAAAAGAAATGGAGCACCAGTAACTAAACAGTCAGAAGACTGATTGTGTGTAAAATGGCTATAGGTCTACTTGTCAAAGACGAGATCTGAAAAAAAAATCCATACTGTTTCTATGGAGCAGCAACAAAATTAACTCCTTGCATCTTCAAATATCAGAAAAGCAGCTCAAAGGAACCAGGGGGCAAAACCTTTTTTGCACATAAATAATTAATTTTATGCGAGCCATAGGCAAAGGTACGAAGAAATAAAGAATAGCACTAAAAAGGTTTTGCAATAAGAACTGTGTAATGACTGGAAAAAAAAAACATTTCAGTGCAATTCTCTCCATTGGCTCTTCCCAGAAAGGGCTACCTAAGCAAGAGGCAACAGAAAGCTGCATAAAAAAACTTAACTTTCTAACATGTCTCTGAGGAAAGTCCATGTTGTCCAAGTCTGTCTTAAAGCTATCAGAGAGCCCCTGGTATTCATAGGCGTTTACCAACATAAAGCACAGACTTGACAGAATAACCATATCCACACTAAAAATGCTCTGCTGGTATAGCTCAATAGTTCCTCTTATAGGTACAAATAGATACAGTCGTTATTTTCATTTAAAGCGTATCCACTGCTTATTGATTTAAGTATCTTTTTCAAGGAAGCTACCTTTAAAAAAACTTGTGAAATAGAAACATTGTTATTTGGAGAAAAGTAACGAGGGTTGAAGAACGAGAGAGCCAGCAAGGCTTGAGTCCAGGTTCRGGGAGAAGTAAGAAAACTAACATGAGCCTCACACCACGTCCCCAAATACTAGTTCAGTATCTCAGAATTTGACTATTGTAGATGAGTCACAGTTCAGGATCAAAAGTCCAGGCATCCTTAAAAATTACAAACATTTTAGGCAAACTAGGGCTCACTAATACCTTCCTATTGTCAGACATCCCTGAAAACTCAAGAGAGATCACATCAACAAAATTTTGTGGCTCTCAGACTTTTTGACTTTGAGTGCTTTGATTTTTCAATGCTATTTTGTTTGGTGCTGAAGAATTATTTTAGGTGTCCAGTGTATAGCGCAAAACACTTATCCCATATCAGTACAGGACAGTCTGTTAAGTGCACAATGAAAATACTAAGTACTAAACAGTGGCAGTGCTTGTATCAGTCACCTAATAAGATTAAAAACACAAACATTATCTAGGCTTTTTATATTTTCCCAAGATGCTGGGAAAAAAAGAAAAAAAAGTAGTCAGGCTGTTTTCACTTACCTTGCATTGGCTCTAAAGGGCCACTGCCATGGTCTCACATGATGGATTAACTGAGCGCACACAGTACTGCAATCCTGCACATCTGCAGTTAATCCGAGACCCTCTGGAAGAGCTGCATTTAATGGGCATGCAGAAAATCAAGCAACTGTGCACACACAGTGGACTTTGGCACATCGTAACAGACAGAAAAGACAACCCCACAGCATGACACAACTAATCCAAACAAAAAAGCGAACGGGGACTTCCTAACTGACACAGCACAAAATAAACACGCTCTTAGGTTTATTTTGATGTCTTTCAGACTAGAAAATAATTTTACCAAGCTAAATACACACATATATATATATTTCAAATCTGATTTCAGCTTGTGCCATACAGGTTCAAAACCATCCCTTAAAAAAAAATAATAAAAAAGGACTATTAAATTGGTAGTGCAGCTGAATGAAAACAGCACGAATTTGAACAAGCAACAAAAAAATCTACTTCTTCAAGCGGAAGTGAAGTTCCTGTAGCTAAAACTCATCTAAAGGGCACTTTGTCATAAATATTCATGACACTTTAGCAAGCAAAACCAAAAACCTAGCAAATATGAAAACTTTATTATTTAGCAGACAAGACCATGGTCACGTCTACACTACAGATTTGCACAGTCGGGAACATGAAAGGGCTCAATTCCTGCTCAACACAGCAGGGCTGCCACGAGCTGCTTGCACAGAGAGGACGATACCAGCAGAGCTGCACTTTTACCTGTAGGATTCACTCCAGCTACAGGAGAGGGCACTGGGTGTCACAAGAGCAACTCAAGATTGTTTTTATCAGTGTAACTGCATTAATGCACTAGCACAAGACCTTCCAAGCAGAGCAGCAGTTTGTATCACGAGGAAGTAAAAATTTGAAACTTCATTGTTCTTTTATTCAAAGAATTTAAATTTGCATATGTGAAAGGCTTTAGCAACAAGGCTGTTTCACAGTTGACAGCTGGAGAAAGAACTAACAACTACACTGACAAAACTTTCATAAAGGCCAAATCTAAACATAGGACACTTTCACAAACTGCACATGCCCCAAACTGTAGGCCCATAATCAAGTTTGATGAACACTTTCAAATTCAATTGACTGTTTCCTGCATATAAGCAGACACTAACTTACTTTTAAATGAAAGAACACAAATAGCATTAAATATATTAACATTTTCTAATCCAGAGCTTCACTGTAACTTAAAAGACTACATGCGGTCCTACTACTAGACTGACAATTGGCTTTTTCCACCCTTTCTATGCAATATTTTCTGAAGCCTACCTTTTTTTTTTTTTTGTAAGTTTTTGTTCAGTTTTCCTTATGCTCTTCAAGTTCAAACAGCACGAGCAAGGAAAAGGTGGTAAACAGATTCTGCTCATGAAGAAGAGTTCTGCAGCATCACAGTGCAGATGGCTCTGCCTTTTTTTTATTATATAAAATGGAGGGGGAAAAAAAGCAAAAAAAGGAGGCCTTCCAAGGCCAGAAATCCTGAAGAACATAACCCTCACTGCACAAGTAAGGTTCTAGCGCATGCCAATTTYACAAGTCATAGCTTCTAGTTTAAACAGAAATATCCAATTTCTGTTTAAGTTTGCCACTGGATATCGAATATACAGTATTCAAAACACAATAACCTTTTATCATATTTTTGCCATTGCTTTGAACACATTACAAAATAAATAATGCTTATCAGCCTAATGTTCATTTATCTGCTACTGAACCTGACCTCTTTAGCAGCCCTAAATATATTTTCAGAAACTGCAAATCAGACATTTTCCCAGTGAACTATCATGGAATTCTGTTCTTTATCACAATTGTTAGGAAACTTCAGCTGTTAAGTGAGACAGTAACTGTTTATCGAGTTTACATTTAACAAGTTAAATATTACAAAGATATCAAATATTCATAACTTGGCACACATATAAGATTACAATCCTAGAACTGTCAAATTTCAGTTTGAATAGTTACACTGTACCTAAMTCTTCCCCAAATCTTGTCCACAATATTAGTAAAGCTGTGCAAGCTTCTGTCAAGTTAACACTATTGTAATACATGAAGTGATTGTATCTATCCTCCCTAAAAATTTTTATTTTTAAAATATAGTATTTACAATATTTAGTTATATTATAAACATATATATGTATTTTATATAAAACTTAGCTTTACATTGTACTTCAAATATCTACTACAATCCTATTGGCAGAAGTGAACCCAGAACATGTACTTGATTTCAATTTCTGACCCTATCAGCAAATTTAAGAAAAATCCTCTACGTTTTCACATATGATTTTTGGCTTATTTTGTTTGCAAAGGTAAGGTATTAAAATCTGAAATCAGTTATTAAGTCTCTACTTAACCCATAAGAAAGTTTCATAAAATGAACTGAAAAAAAAACTTATTTAGCAAAAAAAAAACTAATTTTGGTATTGCAAATGGAGGAAACAATTCAATTTCCAATTTTAATATGGACTTACTATGCAGACATATATAATATTCATTAAATATCTTTTGTCATAGCTCCCCCACTGGAAAATTAAAGTACTTCTGAACTTCAAAATCCACCAATGCTATTGAATTAACCATCATAAGTACCTGTGAAGTATTCAGTTATTTTAGAAGCTGTTTTAAATAAAAACATAATACTTATATAAGCCTTAAAATGCAACTAACAGCGGTCTTAAGGTTCAGCTAAGACTGAGGCTCTATAACCCACTAAGAAGCTTAAAAAGTTGCATAAAAAGTTAACATAACCTTGCTTATGTTATAATTGTCTCCTTCTTGTCACTGTGTTATAGCACTACAGGAGACACCTGGCAGAAGGTGTATCACAATGCGGAACCAGCAGAGACAGATACCAGGCAAACAGAAWCCATCTGCTCTTAACAAGTAAAATCCCTTCATTTCCCTTTCACTTTCATTAAGTTTTATAAATGAATCACAGACATGAAAATGTCTGTAATCTTGACCTCTTCTAACACAGCCAAAATTTCAGATYGCATAAATTTAAAACACAATTTTAAGTTACAACTGTAAAAACAATGACTTTTTAACTGAATATAAATAATATAATTCACTTCTAGATAACCTTAATAGTCAGGTAGGATTATGTAGAGCAAAGGGTAACTGGTGATGAGTCCACTATGAAATATTTATTCAATTTTATTTACTACTTTGGCTTTTTATAGTTCTATTAGCAATGTTTCCAGGAGTTCTAAAGTTTTTCTTAAACATAAATGACAACRCATCTCAGTTATATGAAAAGCAGCATTTGAATGGTTTGTGCATTAAACATACCTGAGTATTTTTAAAACTACATTTTTAATGCTGTACATAAAGTCAGACCAGAACAAAATTATCTCCATGCTGTTAGAAATGAACTAACTAGAAACTCCCTTAATTTTGTTTAAAAAGGGGAGCCAGAACTCTTGGGGAAAAAAATATATATTTTAAGTTTTAATCTTCAAATCAACAAACCAGTGGAGCCACACAGTCTCAAAGCAGTTTGAAGAATAACATGCTCATTTATTCTTCTACCAAAGTGCATTTAAAAAAGCTTTGAGTGCAATGTGTTTCTGGAACTGTCAAGGAAAAAAAATTACACATACATGCACACATACACAAAAACTTAAAGTCTAGTGATGAAAAGCTATTTGCAGCACGCTTTTATGTTTATTCCTAAAGAAAGCCCCAAATGTCAAAGAACAGTAATGAGCAGCTGGCATACACATAAATGGAGCGTGACCCAAAATATCTATTACAATTAACACTGTATATGCTACACTTGTAACTGAGCATGATCCGTTTTCACTGAACAGCAATTTAGTTGTTCAAAAGTGCTGGTGAGTTTGTTTCTAGAAATATCAGCAGAACAAGCTTAAAGTTAAATCAGTTCAAATTACCACTTTTAAGAAAACTGTGCATAATATAGAAAGTGGTAAATGTGAAGATCTCCCCAAAAAAAGCAAAATAAGAGTTGAAAAATCAGTCATCAAAATTTACTTGAACAACCTGTGTTTAGTGAGTATTCAAAAGAGCTGCTTTTGCAAAAATATCTAAAATAGATCAACCAGCAAAAATACAAACCAGGAAAACAAGGAATCGGATATTTACACTCTTTTAAGTTATTTAAAACGAGTCAGCAATTTTGCCCCCTGGAGTTCCTAGAAAAAGGAAAACATGAAAGCCCATGCAAGATAAACAAGAGGTTACACTGTTTTAAGCTACAGTAGGCTACATGCAAACATCATGAAAAGAATGTGTATATATAAATATTTTGTAACACATTGAAACGATTTATGGTCCTTCCACAATTAAAAATGACAAATTGTATTATACTACAGGATYTTCTTCACATATCACTGACATATTTTCGGGGTGTATAAGGTGAAAACTACTTGAACTGTCTGAAAGAGAATTTGATCACCATAAAAAGAATAACTTTTGCAAACAAATGAACAGCAAACAGGTTGACCATCACCTCCATGAGACGACATTTAAGCACATTAGTGCAAAAAGGAAGGAGAGGAGGAATAAATTTAGTGACTGAGGGCATTATTTAATATTTAGAGCCAGACAACKAAAAGCAGTGTCTGGAGCCATGGGCCTTTATACAGAGAAAGGACAAGAGGCTCACCAAAACGGGAGGAAATCCACCTTTTTTGAAGTAACTCACCAATAGGGAGGATATTTCCTCAACCCAGAAGGAATGGGAAGGAGCCGCGGCTCCGGTCCGCTCCGCTCGCGCACCCAGGACGCCCGGGCCCAGCTGGGGGTCGCCGGGATGCCCCGCGCCCGCAGGCCCCACTCGACGAGGCCTCCGAGATGGGCCGCAAACGGCGGGAAGTCGATCGTGACGTCACGGCGGASTGTGTCGGCTGCAGTTATGACGTCGACCGCCTCAGAGCGCGACCTGCCTCGGCTCTCCCCCAACACGGAGGGGCCCAGACCCACCTCGCAGCTCGCTCCGCCCGCGCAGGGCGTCCTCGCCGCTGCGGCCCAACCGCGCTAGCAGCTTTACGGGCCGGCGGCTTTTTTATTTTTATTTATTTATTTTTTCTAAGGCTTCTTTCGGGGGGCCCCCGCACGGAGTCGCCGACCTCCTCTGGAGCCGGGCCAGGCCTCCGACGTGCCCGCGCGCTGCAGCCGAGCCCAGGGCGCCCTGCAAACAGGCCGCGCCAGCCGCCCTCACCCGCCCGCCTCCATTTTCTAGTCGAGCCCAAGGCCGGAGCAGGCGGCCGCTCCTCCTCACCCTCCTCCTCCGCCGCGGCGGCCCCGCTCCCTTCCTCCTCCCGCCCCTTCTGCTTCCCGAGCTGCCTCCCTCACTCACCGCGGGGAAAGCGCGGGGGGGGGGAATCGCCGCCGCCGCCGCGGGGACTCAGCCGAGCCGAGCCGCCATTTCCTCCTCGCAGCCTCTCCACAGCGCTGGGCGGGGGCTGCTCCTCCCCCGCTACCATAGAGACGGACATGGCGGCCGSGCAGCGGCCTAGAGCGCCCACCGCGCTCCGCTTTGCGCACGGCCCGCTCGGAGGACTGAGCGGGCGCGGGCTCCGCCCCGGCGCTCAACATGGCGGTCGCGCGGGAAGGCGACGGGGCGGGCGCGGTTGTCACCCGCTCCCGGGCCGCCCCCRCGGGCAGTTCGCGCTCAGTCACCACCTGAGGCCCGGAGGAGGCCGGGCCGCGCAGCCCTGCAAGCCCCAAGCACTATTTTGCCCCAGRACCTTTCTCTTGGCGGGCAGGTGCAGCTTCCTGACAGGATCAAGATGGCGCAGCTGCTCCTGCCCCCATTTCACAGCTCTCCAGCTCAGCTGCTCCTGTTGTGCTTCCAGTTTATTTTTCTAGCCTAGCCCACCTCTATTTGAAAAAAAACAWATAGCAATCACCTCAGTAATGTCTTCCCTTGGGTCCAGGTTATTCATTGCTGTGGGAGAAGTGTTCACTGGCTTACCTCAYACCACACAGAGGCTTCCCACTACCTCCATCTCAAAAGAAACTCTCCAATAGTCAAACTTGGTTATAAACCATTATGTGGGAGGACTACCCCAAGCTCCACRTTTTGTTCCTCACATCAGTGTTTGGCAGTTGTTATTAGGAAAAATCTTCAGCTAAAGATTGCAAAGGCAGTCCCAAAATTTACAGCATGAGTCATAAGTCACACAAAAACTTGTAACATGATTATTCAGAACTGGAGGAATCATGTTTGGTTCTTTGACCATAATCCTGCACATTTTTTTCCCTCATAAACTRATTAATTTCAGTTGGTATCCAGGCAGGTACAATGTTTAAGGACTAACAACATATGAGAAGACAGAGGTGTAAAATAAATAGGTAAAATAGTGTTAACTCTGTGGAATAATTCAATTACCTTTTACAGAAATCTACAGTCTAAAGTACAATATACACAAGATTTCTGATGGTAAAGGTTCAGGATAACATTAGAAATGCTACTATTGGCCTTCCTTTGCAAAAGTGCAAAGTCAGCCTCTTTCCAGACACAAAAASAGGCAACATTAATACTTACCTCACACAGGAAGGCCAAGAAGTAAAAACATTGAGATCCCTGTACAAAGCACAAGACAGCATTATTAAGGCCAAATAGTAGTTTTTTGAGTGCTCTTTGTCTGCAATAAATGAAAGGGAAGTGGAGGGAGAATATCTCATGCTTTGGTAGATCAATCTTCACAGTGATTTGTGCCTAGGAAAAGCTAATGGCGTGTTGTCGATGCAGGGATTGTGCAAACATAATTATGGTTTACACCATGATACTGATTCAGTGTGCACAGCTGGTGAATTCAAACCTACATCTTTAACACAAAGATTGGTTTGTTTGCACTATTCCCAAGCCAGAGCATCTATCTTTACTGAGTGAACACCTGTGTCACCTCAGTGACATCTCTTCGATACCTCAACACTTCCTCTGCCTCATTTCTTTCCCTGTCTCCCTCCACTTCCGCATTAGAGCCTGATTTCCCATTATTTTGGAAATATACTCCAAGGTTACTAATCTAAATTTCCATTTTCCTCGCAGCATATAGAAATCATCATTTCCTTGGTGATTATGTGATTATTGACTCAGTTTAGGCCCCTTTTGTGTAATGCAATGATATCATTTCTAACTGCTTTGAACTCAAAGCACTGCTGGAATATCCTGACAGAAAGATTAACTATCCATCAGCTTCTAAAACAGTCCAATAAGYGTCTTATCTAGCTCTCCTTAAGTACTAGAGAGGCTTAGGCTTCACACATGCAAGGCTCTCTACACCACTCTCCTTAAAACTTGTCTCAATTGGTTTCCAAAAATCTTTTCACTATTAGTCAGTTCATGCACTGAGACTTTGTTCTGCAGCTGATGCAGCTTCTATTTTTTCCCCCCTCCTTAGTTTCTCCCCCCCCYTTTTTTTTTTTAATTTAAATTGGATAGTTGCAAAATGGCCTTACTTACAGTGTATCATGTAAGGTGACCCAGGTCTATAGGCACTACTTTTTTTATATATATATATATATAATTTATGATTCATAATACACACTAAGACATTACTTTTATGCTGCAAAGAGGATGTCCTCTAATCAATCATATACTGAGAAAAATTGCAAACATATATCAACTCTTTCACTCACCTTTCTCTTCATCAAGATTTTCAAATATTTGGAGATGCAGAGCCTCAAGAGCTAATACTCACTTTATGCTCAGTCCCTTTTCTTCGTTCTTCCCCATTGAACATTCTGGAGAGCTAATTTCAACAGCCAGGTGAACACTGGAGATCAAGCTAGACCATGAAAAGAATAGAAATAAAAGCAAAAGAATGAGGTCTCTTCTAGCATCCATCTGTTCTTTAAACAGATAGTTCATCAATTTAAGTCAGGAAGGGCTATAATTTCTGTCAGCTGTGCTCAACCTTTTACCTTTTCTTTGCATAGAGTCTTCTCCACCTGCACAGTTGAGCACACCACTTGAAAGCAGACACTGTAGCTGTCAAGGTAGCGTCTCCTKTGGGTGCTTGATTCTCCAAGGCTGCCAGTTCATCATTTTTCATAAGCACTAACTGAACAAAAAAGTACTTTACCCTCAAGTTAATTATATTCACCCAAGGAAAACATTTCCATGTCAGGGGCCAAAAGCTGGCAGAAATTTCTCCCCCACCTACTTCCCCCCAATTACAGGTAAACCTTTCTCTGAATACATAGTTTTTCAGAGATTTTAGTGACTTCTTCACAGATTAGTGTTTTTGGCTTGAGGTTTATTGGAGCCAGTTCTAAATACCACTTATCCAAGTAAAATCAGGTTTATCAGATCAGAATCCAAGCAAGAATTCTGTAACTTGCACTGAGCTACTTTGGCAGATATATGTGACTTTTATTCTCAATTTTGTTGCCTTCACAAAGTCCAAGCTCCCATTATTGCTACCCTTATTACTATAAGATTTTTGTAGGCCATTGACATATCAAAGACACAGGGCAATTTCCAAAGAGCAAAATATTTGGCTTCTATGCATTCTAATCCAACTTCCAAACCACAGATGTATCCTGCAAGATTTTCAGAGTGAAAAAAAAAGTTTTGATTCCAAATTTAGGGATAATCCTAACAGAAGTTAGGATACACTTCAGAGAAAAAGTAGAAGAGATATGACTTTTTTTTTTTTTTTGCCATCAATTGCTACACAATTTTATGTTTTCCTTCTCTCTTTTTCCTTTTATGAGGCTTAATATCTACTGGAACAAAGCTACTCATCTGGGTATTTCCAAATCCAGTATAGTATCCCATGCCCTGAACAAGCATCCCTCCAAACATATATGTCATTAAAGACAGCAAGCAGATGTTACACATGAGATAGCTAAATATTTATTTAATAGGATGCAAGTTAAAAGGGGGAAAAAGAGAAAGTGACTAAACATATCAGGACAGAATTGGTACAAAATATGTGCCATTTATCACTAAGGATAYTGCTGAACCCCTCAAACATATAGGGAATATGGGTCTATATCAAGAGAAAGTAATTCTAGTTATTTGGGATCTTATCACACTGGGTTAATACTACCATCAAAATATGTTACTAGAAGCAGTATTATTCAATATCATTTAGCCACATAAAACAATTCATGCAYCAGAAAAGCACTTTGTTTTCAGCCTCGTTAGGAAAACACTTCAYTAGTAACATTCAAGATATTTTTCTTGCCACTGAAGTGGCTGTAAAACCTCTTCTCAAATACACTTCAGTCTCTAAAAAATCTTTCATGTTACAAAAAAAAAAAAAAAATTAGAAAAGCCTAGGGAAAGGGAAAAATAAGAGAATGCATCTGAGCATTGCACTCTATACAGATATATTACAAACTTCTCAAACTTCTTTTTGGCCAGAAAAGCCCCTTAATAATAAATAAATAAATAAATAAATAAGGGTGGGAATGCAGTGGTTTTCATGCTTTTGTGAGAAGCAAAACCACAAATCAGGAGCCGCTTTCAACCTCTTTTTACTTCAGCCCAGAGGACACAGAAGGATAAACAAAATCTTGTTTTGCTCAGGATAATTCAGGATATTATTCCTCGCGATAGAAAGCGGCCAGACCTCATCACAGCTCTTCACCTGCGACCAACAGAGCGGCTGCGACAGGAATTACGGACAGGAATTACCCTCTGSTGTCTCCTCCCTGCTCTGGATGGGGATTCCCACCTGGCAAACTCAGGATTCCCTCCTGGAGAGGGTCTCCTGCCGCCTTCTCCCTCTTTATGGAGGGAGAAACCCCACCTCCCAGGGAGGAGCCTGCAAAACAGCCAGAGCAGCAAAAACAAGCACATTTGCAAGCCTAACACTCCGGGAAAACGAGAAACGCAGGTCTGAATATTTAGGAGAAAAGCTGCAAATCTGCGGAGAAGGATGTTAGAATAGAGGGGSAATGGGGGAAGGTTTTCCTGGGGAAAACCTGCTGTCAAATCCTAGGAATTGCCAGGCTGCCCACGCTGGTGCTTTGTCACGAGGGCAGGTGCTGGCGGGCGCGAGGAAACAGGGCTGTGAGCGCGCACAACCGGATTGCTTGGGATGAGCGGGCTGTGAGCGCGCACAACCGGACTGCTTGTGATGAGCGGGCTGTGAGTGCGCACAACCGGACTGCTTGTGATGAGCGGGCTGTGAGTGTGCACCACCGGATTGCTTGTGAGCAGGCTGTTACTGTTGATTAAATGTAGAGATTCTCCATTTCAAAAGGGACGCAGTTTTAATGAATGAAATCGAGTTTTGGAGGTGCTCATGGCTCCTCAAAAAAAAAAAAAAAAAAAAAAAAAAAAAAGGTAATTTGAGTAATTTGAGTAATTTGAGCAATTGCAGTAACTGCCTCCTTATTCTATACAGAGGAAGTTGTGTTTTCTGGGGCACTACCATTTCCAGTCCTCCACACGGAAACACTACACCTTTTAAGCCCTGTTTTCCACATAAACACACCAGCTGAGGCTTTTTATTTGTCTGTTTGCTTTGGATTCACAGCAGCTTCATTCACAAGCCCCGCTGGATTCCCTCGTGCTGCTTTACGACTCGTTTTGACACGACCATGAAGCAGAGCCCTAAGTGCCGCCGCTCACCCTCCAGCAAGCCCAAATCCACGGGAAAAAAAAGGTGAAACTCCAGTCACTTTCGCCCATTTTTAAACAACTTAAGCCAAAGGCCTCCCTCAACTCTATGGTCCTCCCGCCACCCCAACCTCTCGTCTCTATGGTCGCGGCCCCTSCACCGCGCGCGCGTGGGCGAGGCGGCGCGCACGCGCAATCCCGCGCGCCCTCTCTATGGTAGCGCTTCCTCGCGGGCGCTGATTGGGCGGGCGCGGAGTTCTCGCGAGAGCCGCGCGCCAGCGGCCTGGCCGAGGCGGCGGACGGGAGCCGGGTCGGTGCGCGAGGCCCGCGGCGCGGCGCGCTCGGTAAGATGG
>NW_020455532.1:2283808-2293573 GCF_003342845.1 Nothoprocta perdicaria | reverse complement strand
GCCGGGGCCTGGCGAGGGCCGCGGCCCGGCCCGCCTCGCCCCGCTCGCGGCCCCAGAGCGGGGACACACCTGATGGAAAGGGGGCCCGCGCGGTGCCTGTTGTTGTTGTTGTTGTCGTTCCTCACCCTTCCGCTGCCCCCGGACGTGCRGGGAGGTGCCGGGCTGTGACTAAACGCCGGCTTAAAGGGTAGCCAAGCGCTCAGCTTCCACCTTTAAAAATTAGGCAGTCAAGGGAAAAGMAAAATAAGTAATAATATTTAGAAGTCTTGTCGGGGGTACTTTTGCTGGCAGCACCCAAGCGAAGCTGGTGTAAGGGGATCATTTGCACGCAAGGTAACTTTGCTGGGTGCTGTTTTGTAGCTCTCCAGTTGAGGCTTTGTGGGAGCCTTTACAGTCGGTCCTGTAGGCGGAGGTTTCGCTTTAGGTGCTTGTTAACAAAGCCTCTGTTTTGCTGTCAAACTCTTTGATTCGTTTGTGACGCTGCCTGTGTTGTATGGCCCTTGTGCTGTAGTTGTGTGGGCTACRTTGGAAAGAAATATGGGAAGATGTGGTTTGAATCTTGTGTTTTGATGGTTGGCGATGGCAGCCTTAGAGACTGGTCTGTATAGGGGAACAAGGGGAGTGAAAATATAGAATAATGGTTTGAAACATGCTTTTTTTGATTGCTGTTTTAATACAACTTGTTTGAAAAAAAATGATATAAAGGTATTAGTAACATAGTACTCAGGCACATTTAGCTTTGTTTTTCTGGAAATATGTTAAATKAGATGCTTTTCTTTCCTTGTAGTAAGAGTCCAGGATGAGTTATGCAGAAAAACCTGATGAAATCACAAAAGACGAATGGATGGAAAAGCTTAATAACTTGCATATTCAGAGAGCAGACATGAACCGCCTTATCATGAACTACCTTGTCACAGGTAACAACAAGTAGTAAAGCTAAGAGATTCTTAAATTGATGCAATTTGTTTCACCGAGACAGTTTTTGGTAGAATGTGCTACTAGATGGAGTAAAATGAAGGGTTTTGTAATTATTGCTGGCTTTCCTTAGCAACACACTTCTGCTCCTGTGTTCTGTTAAGTGGAAACCAACTTAATTAGCTTCAAGCAGGAGCTTAGCAGGTTTCATAAAATAGAAATGACATTTATTAAATGCTAACTCTTCATGATAGAGGGAAAAAAAGAATATTTTTTGGTACACAATGTTAACAAACTTAACTTCCTTCCCTATACAGGCCTTCTTTTTGACATTAAAACAGAGTTCAAAGTATGTTGCTGTTGTTAAATAGCACTCTCAAAGYTGAACAGATTAATTGTCAGCAGCAAATTTTAACTGGATAGAAAACTCAACTGTAAAAGGGCAAAATTGCCCAGGACAAGAAATATTTACCTGTTACATATAGCCTAACTTAATGCTTGTGACAATCAAGAGCGGCCAGAAGTGTGCCTAGCAATTATAGTGCATGCCATCCCAGTAAGCTATACTGGGGTGGAGGCTTTTGTTTATGATCTACACCCCTGTTTACCRCTGTGCAGTGTAGCTGGAGCCTCTGAAATGCAGCAAAAGCACCTCYGTGGTGTATTAAGCATCACAAATCATTTGTGTGTGTTTGAAAGCCAGATTTAGAATATAAAAGTTGTAACTTTTTTCTTTYGAGAGAATAGAGTGTTGGAATGGGAAACAAATTCCATTTACCTTTTTCTGTTTGTTTTCAATTAAACTGTTAAGTCTGTGTAAATAGAATTGGGGGGAAGGGTATATGGCAAAGGAAAAAAGCCCAGATTTTGAAAATGGTAACATTTTAGGATAAGTATACTGCTCAGTGTAAGTGTAAAATGAGTTTTATATTGAAGGGATGTCAGACAGTAACTTGTGTGCTCCTTTATAGAAGGAGGATAGTTGAATTAAGAATGAATTAAGCATTATTGGATGCCGATTATAATTAAGTGATACTTATCAACTAGATAAGAACTTTTCAGAATTAATTCTTAACCACAAAAATRCACAAGTAATGCACCGATCTTTCCATTTAAGGGTTTTTTTTTTTAAATAAAGATTTTTAAATAAAGATAAATAAGATTTTTCTATTTCAGAGGGCTTTAAAGAGGCRGCAGAGAAATTTCGAATGGAGTCTGGAATTGAACCCAGTGTTGATCTGGAGACTTTGGATGAAAGAATAAAAATTCGAGAAATGATCCTGAAAGGACAGATTCAGGAAGCAATTGCATTAATAAACAGTCTTCATCCCGAATTGTTAGATACAAACAGATATCTTTATTTTCATTTACAGGTATGGACAAATGGCAAATGTTATATTTATTTTAAGGGCTGCTGAGAGGCTAGAAAATTAATCAATTTGGGTTTGGGGGCTGCTCTGTGAGGTTTCTGATTGAATATGCCTTCAATTTCAAGTGTTCATGATCTCACTGGGTAGCAAAGGGAAACTTTGTGGCATGCCATGCAGTAACTACCTTATACAATTAGTAACATGAAAACTTCTAACAACAACAGTCCTCTGTGAGTTTGCAACTTCTGAATTACTGTTACTCTGAATTACTGTTAGTTCTGCTAGTAACATACCTTTCAAACCTATTCTTCAAAAGTGACAGTCTCCTCGGTAGATTTTGTGGACAACTCTGCTTCTCTTTCTCGCACTTAGAAGTGACCTCAAACTGTCAAATTATGGACTAATGTTTGTCTCAAATTACATCCTGATGACTGCAGAGTAGCTAATATCGCTGTATTTTTCATACGTAGCAGCAACATTTGATTGAACTGATTCGGCAGCGTGAGACAGAAGCAGCTCTGGAATTTGCTCAGACCCAATTAGCAGAACAAGGGGAGGAGAGCAGAGAATGCCTGACAGAAATGGAGCGTACGCTGGCTCTGCTTGCCTTTGATAATCCCGAAGAATCGCCCTTCGGAGACCTGCTTAACATGATGCAGCGACAGAAGGTAGTGCTTTCTCAAAAGAAAATCCTGTCTTTATTCATATGTGGTGGAAGTGATGTCTAAATATTTTTAAAATTGTTTAGAAACATGTATACAATGGAATGCAAAAGAATGGAAATATTTCAGAAGTGAAATTCAAAAAAAAAAAAAAATAGTGCTATTGTAGTTGACAACTTGGCTCTCTTCCATCTTTTCTCCAGCCTTGTAGGATATGAAGCTCTTTCCTGACCATATTCTGAGGAATCAACAAGTCATGTGATGTTCCCAATATTTGTGATGTTACTGGGTTTAATTGTAGGAAAACTACTACTAAAGTCTGGTGTTTCTTTCCTAGGTATGGAGTGAGGTTAACCAAGCTGTCCTAGACTATGAAAATCGTGAATCAACACCCAAGTTGGCAAAATTACTGAAGCTACTACTGTGGGCTCAGAACGAGCTGGACCAGAAGAAAGTGAAATATCCGAAAATGACAGACCTCAGCAAGGGGACGATTGAAGAACCCAAGTAAAATGTGTGCAGATGGACATCAAAAAATCTTAGTACTGCACAGTATACATTTATATCAGTCTGTGACTGAAATATTTTTACTACAGTACAGCACTCAATTCAGATTTTTCAATGAACATCTACTTTGAAGGGAGAAGAGTCCCTTTTAAATGCTGCAAAAACTGCATTGAAAGGCGCTGTATCTCTTTGAAAGTCTGACTTAGGCTATGCACTATAATACATTTTTAAAAAAAAAACAAACAGGAAAGGAAAAAATAGCATTTTTAGAAGYACAGAACTCGTGGTTTCTAATTGGCTACTCCTGCCTAGTTTAGTGGCCAGTGAGCTAATACGGAGTTCTATTGGCAACTATTCAGTTAAGTTTAACTGTCTCCTGTTTGAAATGTGTATATAGAACAGTGAATATTTTCTACCTTTAAGTTATAGCCAGATATACATTCCCCTTAAAAGTAACTGGTTAAGTTTTCATCTATAAACTTTGCAGTAAGGTCAACCTTTTGCCTTGGAAATAGTGTACAAACTTGTAAATCATAATTTAAGGACTTTTTTTTTCCTCGTTTCTGACTTTTTGGTGCTTTATATGGTGAGAACTATGTTCATAATGGATCAGTGACCCATCTTTTCACAAGAAGTATTGTTGGAAATAATTTTTTTCTTAGTTTCTGTGAACGACCAAAATGGCCCCCAGAGGCAGGTAAGGTTTTTTGTTAAAAGGGGCCTTCCCCCTGTATAAAACTTGCAGCTGTAGATACCACAGTGATGCCAGCAGGTTCCTAAAGCCTTGAAGATCACTGGGTTTTTGAAAGCTGAAAAGATGTACTTGTGTTAGAAGTGAAAAAGAGGGGGAAATGTGCTCGTGGAAGCCTCTGATCCATCACCTTGTGCACGATCTGCCTTTATGCTTGCTGGGTAAGAGTGGTAGTTGTAGGGCTACTTAGGGCTATTTTTATGCCTTGAGCTGAGCTGTTTTTAAAAAACGAAATCTCCGTTTTTCCCGATTCTTCCATACCTTTCTGAAGAGATGCAGTTCATCTTCACCTGTATTACTTTTGTTTACTGACTCCTCACTCCAGTTAAAACTCTAGTTTTAATGTTATACATGTAAAGTCCAGACTTTCAAGTCAGCAAATTGTAATCCGGGTATGGAATATCCTGGTTGACTTAATTTTGCAGCACGGTATACTGGTATAACCGGTAGTAATAAGCACTAATCTTGCCAAACCAATTTCTAGATTTTTAAGCCCCTTTATCAATTTATAACAGACTTGCTGAAAAAAGACCAGTGATGGATGAAACAGTTTTAACATCATGATACACTGGCAGCTGTCATACCAGGCCCATACTGTACATAATCTAGTCTTGTACATTAGATACTACCCTGTAGAATGAAACTTTAGTTTTCACTTAATTTTACTGGAATACTTATGCATTAAACTGTATAAAGCTTTGCAGATCCACCTGACCTAGGGAAACTAACAGAACCTGTTACTGATTGCATTACTGTGAACACTGTTTACCTGTGTAGCTATTTTTTTTTGTGGAGGAGGGACATCTTTGTTTGAGAAGCAGCTATTGGAGATGCAGAGCAGCAAGGTTAAGCTAGATGATGGATATAACAAAAAGATTTTTGGTTTCTTCCCGTTTATTACTGATGGTTTTGTTCCACATTTGAGGCTTTTGTGGTACGCAGGTCTTAAAAGTTCATACATAGACAACAAGCTATCAGTTCCCCCCATCTGCAAGAGTGGTCTGGCTTTACTTCATCCAGACTGGTTATTCTGACACTTACCAAACTGTTACCTGTTTTATTTCCTCTTTTTTTTTAATGGTTTGTTTGTTTTTTTTCACTCCTTCCCCTTTTTTTTTTCCCTTCCCCCCAGGCATTTGTTAAGAACCATGTGTAATTTGAGTTTGTGATAGACTGTATGGTTAATGTAACTTTGTTTAATAACAAGCTAAAGAAACAAAACTGGAATAGCTCTAATTTCTTCATGTATAAACGATCAGCTTTTCCTCTGTTCTGACACTGCTAACTCTCATCTAAAGCTTCTCCCGGATGAAGTGGAAAGTGGTGCATTTTTGTGGCATGACTAGCATTTTTCTCCATGAGAAATGCAGTATTACAGTCCTGGTTGAGAAGTTCACTGTACTTCTAGAACGCTACATTAATTTCTTATAGTATTTGGGCAAAGATTGTGCGTAGATTACTTGAATTTTCACTAGCTTTTTTTTTTCCATTTAAAAATAAACATGTTTTTTAAGGGGTTTAATATGAAATTAGTATAGAAGTATTCTACTTTGTTTTTATGAACATGCCACATTGATAAGCAGCTTTAATCTGTAAAGTTTTTGGTAACTGCAAGAAAATATTTGAAAGCTATGCATTTTAGAGAAAGCATAAAGGTAGTCATAATGGTACTTCTAAGGATCTTTATATTAGTGTATATAAAATAGTTTGCATATACAAATATAATATATAATCTGTTTGAAATATTCTTGAAAGGTAGGGGCTGTGAAACATAATTTATGGAAATATTGTACACAGTAAACAGACCTCTGTCAGTACACGAATGAACTTTTTGTCATATGCATGAAAAATGTCTTATTTGGTGACTACTAATGAATGGGGTTTTGCCGACCCATTTTTGTTAGGTAACCACTTTAACAAATATTATTAAATGCCACTTTGATCAGTTTGCGCTAGTGTAAAAATGCATATTTTGTTCCAATTAATTTAAAACAGTGTGAGAATGACTTTTATACGAAGATTTGTTCCAAACTCAACGGTGGCAAACAAATCTGGTAATTAAATGTGCTACACTACTCATTCTTCCCCCAACCTTTCCGTTGTCGAAAGCGAATAAGGTTTTATCATTAATTCTATGAACATGAAGAAGTTGGGTTGTAAAATATCCTGTCTTGTATGGCTCTGCGAGAAGACTTTATATCAAGTGTGTTTTGATTAGGCTTTAAATCTCACTCCTTTTCTAAAACTTATCACCTCCTTAATAACACTGTCTCCMGAATGTTGCTATGTTTATTTTTTGAGTGTCAAAGCTAAGCTGGAGTTTGGCTGCTTCTGTTGTACAATGGAGTCGTTGGTGAAGGGCAGGGGATTATGGATGTCTGAAGATGAAGTACGGGCAGTACTTTTGAGAAATACTCACCAAAGTCTTCACTTTTCGATAAGCAGAGATGGCTGCACAGAAACTAACAGCAGATTTAAAGTGTTTCCTCTCAAGACTTTTGAAGAGGCAAACAGATGCAGCTTAAAACCAGGTGAAGTACCTCTGTTTTAAGATGATTTCATTCAAACATTTTCAGCTCCTTCCACCCACATTAACAGTAAAGTTGAAAGGGATGTGGAGAGCACTTCTGTAGCATTAAAAAKGTGTGAAGTTGCCTGGAAAGAATTTCGTTGTCTTTCTACTCCTTGTACATATAGGGGAAGCCATTACATTATTCTAGGATGATTTTATTGCTTTTAATTTGTAAAATTCATGCTTTGTATGCTTGAGTCTAAGCTTAAAAGCATTCCTTTAAAACATCCTTGACTAGTAGATGAGTGTTTCTCGACTTACTTCAAACCTCTTTCTGTCCAAGTTCGTTATGCAGCTTATTAAATTGAGTTGGAGCGTGATCCCTGTGTGTCTTATCTTCACGGGTACCTGGGCCTCCTGCTGTCAGCAGTAGCTGGGGGAATCCTGCAGACCCTTATCTTAAAAAAAAAAAAAAAAAAAAAAAAAGGACAATTTTGCCCTAACTCGGCCCTTGGTTTACCCAGGTAGAGATGGGCCTGAGACTGTCTAGGAGACCCCTGTTCTATTTAGAAGCAATGTGCCTTGCTTTCTTTGACAATTGTTCTCAAACTAGAACCACACTGTCCTTTTAGGAGACAAGAGTTGGATCTTCTGGACAACTGCAGCAGCTGTGAGYGTGAGAGACTATTTCTCCCTCCCCTGCCCTCAAAAACAACTGCATTTGTTCTTGATTATTGCTTAACAAAATCTTCAAATCATTCTCATACTGTGGATAAATTGTAGGGACAGGTAATATTTGTATTAGCGCAATAATCTTTTGTTTGGTTTAATCTTTTGGCAGATAAAGCTGAGCATATGGAAATATCAARCAGGTCATGTTCTCACGTAAGATTATTTTCTTAAGTTAGTGCCTGTCTTTTGAATTGACTCCATTTGCTGTTGTAATCAGCTCAATGGGAGATTTGCTTTCAGAAAATTATGCAGCAGTGAAAGGAACAATTTCTATGTTTTTACTTATTTATGTGTTTGTGGTAGATGCTGCAAGCTGGCTGTTAACTTCACACTCAAACACGTTTTTTAACCACAGCTAATTCTGAATGGGAAACTTCCTTCCTATGTGAGAAGCAAATAATTGAAAGCAGCCGTTTCTTGAAGGGATGGTTTGGAGTGGCATAAGGAGGGGAGTTGAAGGAGTACAACACCCGCAGAGAAGTTTGTAAACCATATTAAAATTATGATATGATTTGGAAGCTGAGCAAGGTGATAGCCAAGGGGGTAGCTAATAACAGTGCTTACAGCCTCAGTAATGGGACTATAAAGTAGGCATATAAGTTTGAAAAGGGGTCTGAGCTAATCAGTTTTGCCTATCTCAGGTTACTGTATCGTGCCCAAGATCTGAGCTTTGACTTCAGAGTTTATTTCGTGCTTTAACTGTAGTAGTTATATCAGCATTCATCTCCTCTCCCACCTAGAATTAATTAATTCCAAACACATCTGCCTTTTATAGGGATAAGGGTAAAGACACCCCTAATCCTCCTAATCCCTCGTCACACACTGAACGATGGTTTTGATCTTGGCCACAATGGGCTGGGACTCGGCTCACACTTCTGGAAAAGGCCACAGAAGCAGAATGAGTAAAAATACTTTCTTTGCATAGTTTCCTGTTCAAGTAACTGAAGGAAAACCTACATTTTGGTGACAACTGAGCCCTGTAGTTAGTACTGCGGCTGCTCTCACTTCCCCATTTACCTAAGTCTCCCCTATGAGGAGGTTGCCTTTAGAGGCAGATCTTTTGAAATGCTGGGGCAGAGAACAGTGTGATTTTGCTTTTGCTGGAGCCCTGGAGACCTCCTTGTTTTGGAGTCATGTCGARGCCGTGTAAAGAACCTTTTACTATTTCCCGGTCTGAAGTTCAGCTCAATAAGGCTTTTACACCTCCTGATTTAAGTTCCTAACTGCTCTTTTTACTCCTCCCASTTTAAGTTACTGGCAGCTCTTCAGGGACTTGCAAACTGCTCCTGTTTGGAGGAGAAGGGCCAGGGAAACTCAACATGRGTCTGCTACAGGCTTAGTTTTAATGAGCGTTCCAAGGCTGCTTTTCCTGGCTGCAGGAGCAGCAGCTGGGAGATGCCTGCCTTGCACCTGCATATCGGGGTGCAGCCCTGGAGCTTTGCTCGCTTTTCCCGGGCTGGACAGGATTTTAGTAGTGGTTGGAGCTCCCGCTCCATGCTTTCCGAACATGGAGCTTCACTGGGGCTAAAGCTCCTGCTCCATCCTTTCCAAACCTGGAGCTTCAACAAGCGCCATCCATGCTGCTCAAGAGCATGGCCACGCAGTGACCTGGGCCAGTCTTAGCAAAGCTCTTCCTCCTACTTACTCATAGTCCTGAGGTGAGTCACAAATCCTCTTGTTTTAGCTCGACATCAYCCTTATTTTAATTGCTCCATAAGAGCCTGATTATCTCTCCCACGTGCCCTAAAGGAAGGCAACAGCTCTGCCCAACACAGTTAAACCAAGCAGGGACAATCCTTGGTTTTTCCTTAAACTCTTCAGCTAGGAACATCATATTTGCCTGAAATCCTTAAAAAGAGGAGGCAGAGGCTTTTCTTCAGCCCTGTCTGCGGGACTGGGAGGAGAAGGCAATGGTCCCCAAGAAGTGGGGGAAACAGTGGTGCTTTGGGGTACCAGAAGAAGGGTGTGAAAACCAGAGAGGATGTGGGAGAGGAGAAACCCTCGTGTATCTTCCCCACACCCAACATTAAAAAAAAAAATACATATTTTTAAATAAACGCGCTCGATTTAGCCGGTGCTGCGGGGAAGTTATTTACGGGCAAGTGCAACTTTTGGGGTGCGGGCTGCAGAGAGGAGGCCCCGTCCCGAGCATCGCCCCGGCGGGGGGCGGGCAGGGACCCCCGGTCTCCCCCTCCCCGGCCCCGTTCCCGGCGCTTTCCGGGACTTCCCGGAACGGCGCGGCGGGAGGCGCTGACACGTGGCCGGGGGGAGGCGGGCGGCGGGGCCGGGCCGGGCCGGGCCGGGCCGGGGCAGCGG